>NW_024387245.1:1884354-1996667 GCF_900408965.1 Simochromis diagramma
CAAAGGGCATCAAAGAGAAATGAGTCATAAATCTTCTCGTTCAAGCCCTCTGGAAATTTCAAAGAGGGTTCACACGAGGGCGGCTGAGTGTGCAGAAGAAACTGTTTCGTTTCAGTGACCAGCCAACCTCCCAGAATATCATCATCTGTCCGGTTTAACCATGTAAAGTGGAGCAGGGACAGATCTGCTCTTCCCCCACACAGACCATCACTCATGAATAAATCATATCTAACAAAACGCTTGCTGAGGACACCCATATTTTAAAGCTTCTCTCATCTCCGCTTCATGTTTCTGCCATCCTGCACAGCTTCATTCCCACATGTCACGCGACAATTTTCCACACAAAACAATCCAGCTCATCTGCTGTGCTTGGACTAAAGTTTCAGCTGCATGTGATGTGAACTGTCCCGATTCGTGATTGAGGTGAGAGACAAACGACTGCTGGTCCAAGTGCGTCAAAACAATGATTTTATTAAACGCATGTGTGGAGGAAATACATCATCACAATCCTCAGCATGTGTCAGGGTATAACGCCCCCTCATGCGTCAAAGCAGATACATAACATGCATAAGTTACAGTAACCACAGCTCCACGCCAGGTGCTTCCTGTTGGTCTTCTTACTCTCGCTTATCTTTGGAATATCAGAAACACATCCTACAAAAACTGTCACTTATGCAGGCACAAAATGCAGTTACAAGCAAAATATGTCTGAACTCTTACCTAGAAATGAGTCTATATAGAGTGTGTGTGTGTGTGTGTGTGTGTGTGTGTGTGTGTGTGTGTGTGTGTGTGTACCCTCACCTTTCACCTCGCCAACTAAAGCTTATAACCTCTTACCAGACAGACATTTGCAATATGTGTAATAACATAACTGAAACTATATGTGTAATATATTGAATAAATGTTTTAATCAACTACTCAAAGCTTAATAAAAAGGATATAAGAGAATAAACATGATATTAAAATGATATAAAAAGATATAATCCCCACAGAATGTTCTGCGCTTCCTCCTCTTACACACATGTATTGCTCTGGACTTGGAAAAGCATCCACCTATCCTAATTTGGATATGTCCTTTTTGTTTCGGTACAAGTTCCTCTCTTTGAGCAACTTCCTGTGTGGGCTGCAGCCCCCTGGTGGGCAGTCAAAGTACTGCAGTTGGGCTGCTAGACATAATTTATAGTAAACTGTTTTTTGTTTTTCTAATTTTTTGAAGTTGCTGATATATCTTTAATATTTTTAATAATTTTCATATATATATATATATATATATATAATATATATATATATATATATAAAATCCAGGTTGTTAATCAGGTGTCACATGTAAAGCTGTTAATGGAGAATCAACCTTAAAAAACTGTCAAAAGATCAAAATTAATAATTTTAAAAAAGCACTTCATGTTAGGCTCATGTGTTGATGAGAGGAGGCTGCAGAAGAGTCACTTGGCATCTCCTGGGAAGACGCTTATACATTCCCCATGGCCTTGACCAACATAAATGCATTCTCAATATTGTTAGCATAATTATAACTTAACTGTAACTTCAACCCCCAAAAATAACTCTTACACCCTGACCAGGTCTTTGAAGAGAGCCAGGCAGGCGTAAAAAAACAGGGGTGACAAAGTCAGTTTAGGTTATTGGTCAACTTCAGACAAATGTGATCCCAAGAAACCTCCTGGCTAACAAAACATACAGTACTAAGAAAAAGTCTTCTTTCCTTTTTTTACATTACACTGTGGTGTAATGGTTTTTGTTGTTGTTGTTGTTTTTTTTAAAGTGGTCTGAAGCAATAGTTCTTCAGGGCTTTGAAAGGTCTTTCAAAACTTCTGTGAGCAGAAGCTTTTTCACTCACTTTCAGACCCGTCCTTGCGCCGGACCATTTACAGATGGATGTTTTTGTTTGTTAACTTACTTAACACTGAAATATGAATCATTCAAGCACCTAACTCAAGAGATGAAGCAGTATCATCTATGCACAACAGGCAACTTAGCAGTAAACCAATTTAAAATTGGTTTACTGCTATCTTTAGCCCTTTTGTTACTAGCAGCCTGTTGTAAAAGCACATCTTTGTTAAGTTGAATTTACAAAAATTGCCAAACTGTTTGACAGGCACAAAATGGTAGTATGTTTGCAATAAAAGGTGATTCCTCAAGAGCTATTCGCCAAAAACTGTAGAGTGTCTTTAAATGTGGAGGAACTGAACAAGTGGAAGACAAAAGAGTAGATGGCAGCAGACGAACAGTATCTGAAAATCCTGTTCTTGAGAAATGGGAAAGACGCAGCAAAGGCCTGAGAGGACCTCAGAGATGTGTCTGGCCCTCCTTAGATGCTTAGATGATTGGATTTGTAGCTTATATTTGCCCTCTTTTGACAACGCTAACAGAATAACGGGTTCCTCCCTCGTTCAGTGAGGTTTCCACAGGTCATGTTAAGTCAGAAGAAAAAAGGAACACTTGACTGATGAAGCAAATGTTTGAGTAAATGCTTAATCAGTGAATTTAATCTTGTACCTAATTTGTCCAAATGTGACTTATTTCCCACATATTTTTGTTCTTTAATGCCCTGCAGAGTCCTTGTTGAGAGCAATCCTGATTTGAAGCAGCACAGCAAACAAATGTAACTTGCTGTGACTTTGTGTTATTTCGGTCCTGCTCACTCACTGGCACTGCGGGCCTCTGCCCCCCTGATGGGGGGGAAGTATCGCCTCAGGCCGTCCAAAACTGCAGCCAGTGTAATAAATTCACAGCTGAACCGCAGCCTCCTCCCTGATTATTGCTGTCTTGGCCCGATAGGTACAGATGAAATTTTCCACTCCTCATGTGCAGGATTGCAAGTGTTATGCAAACTGGACATAACTTTGCAGGAGCTGTGTGGTTTTACATAAGTGTAGGTCCCATCTAGATAAGAGTACAGCACTAAAACCACTCAGTTTGAGGGTTCAGTTTCAGTTAGAGGCCTGCACACTGCAGAACTGTGTGTTTAATCCTAATTAGTGGACATTCATTTTATCTTAAGTGCCTCTAAACCACAACAGCGCAAAGTACAGATGATCTGAAGGGTAATATTATTAGTTGTACAGGTGGAGTGTTTAGTAATGGAAAAATAATAAAATAAGTAATGGAAGGAGATGTCACCACTGACATCTGGACCGCCATTGGCTTAAATCACAGTTCGACTCTTGTTTATTTAATTTGGGTGAAGAAGCTTCTCTGTTGGGAGTTGCTGCATAATTTAAATGTAGTTTTATAGTAAAGACTGTACAGTTAGGGACACAAACGTGCACCTTTGTTTTTATTAAAAAAACACGTTGGGTAGGGAACAACGTGATTCGGACTTTAACGGGGTGTTAGCGCTGTGCTCAGTCTCATTTTTCTTCACATTGTTGGAAATAAGCAGGAAAAGGAAAAACAGCTAACGTGTCCTCTCCCCTCTCCTGTTAATCAGACGCTCGACGGCGGGCAGAACGTCATCCAGCTGGAGACTGCGGTGGGTGCGGCCATCAAATGCTTCGACAACGCCCTGGGAATAAATGTTCCCCGCAGCCGCTTCCTGCCGGTCAAGACTACGTCGGACCTGCTTCTGGTCATGTCCAACCTGTACAGCCTGGATGCCGGCTCGCTCAACATGAGCCCGAAGAGAGAGTTCCCGACAACGCCGCACGTCAAACTGGGCAGCTCCTTCACCAAGGTAATCACACCAGCTGTGGAAACATCGGAACATCTGTCACTGCGTGTGCAGCCTGTTGATCTCACGTGTGGCTGTGATGATAATAAAAAGTGCCGAACTTTTTCAAAGCCACTGATTAAATGTTGATTAAATACTTCATTAGAGATTTGTTATGACCATTGTGATGTTAAATGGGATTCTAAAGTTGGGTCGTAAAATAAATAAATTCTTCCAAGAAGGTTTCTGAGTAATCTCCTGATCCTCAGAGGTTACACCACTGATGCCCCCAAATTTCTGATTCTCAGTGACGGTATTTAGTCAGTAATTTAATTTGCCAAAGGATCTGTGGGGTTGAAAAGCTCACATACAGATGACTTACTTTTCTCTGTGTCTGCGCTCAGGTTCAGGAATACTTGATCCGCTTCGAGAGCATTCCCGACATGCTGGAGCTCGACCATCTGACGGTGTCCGGAGACGTCACCTTTGGGAAAAACGTGTCGCTTAAGGTAAAGCTCTGCAGTCAGATGCGTTTTTTAAGACGAGGAAACCTTGTTTTCTTTTGTTCCATAATGCCAGCATGTGAGCTACAGTTGTTTTCATGGCCACAAAACGTGTTCCAGCTATTTAATTTACTCTGAATATAACGACGTTGAGCGTAATAAATCCAGAAAGCTCGCCGACAGTAAAAGAAACTTGCTGTTTTAGTAATGTGGTGGAGAAGAAGTGCAGAGAGAATTGAAGACATTAATTTCAGACTTTGAACCTGCGTGCTTCTGTTTTTGATTTACGGCTTTAATTAAATTCAGTCCTGTCATCATTTCTGTCTCTACAGGGCACCGTCATCATCATCGCCAACCACGGAGATCGGATCGATATTCCGGCTGGCTCCATGCTGGAAAACAAAATCGTATCCGGCAACCTCCGCATCCTGGACCACTGAGGCCTTCTTCACCCTCATCGTGTGACGTAGTCCCCCGTAATCCCTGTCATGTGACCCATTTGACATGTTGACACGACATCAAGAGATTGTGAGAGGATATGACTTTTTCCCCTGGAGGCTGAGTGTGATTGCATGTGCAGTGCTACCCTGCAGTCTCAGCATTAAGAAGCAGTTCGCCTGCTTTGATGGTTGGAAGCAGCTGGGATATACTGCCCTCTGCAGGCTGTTCATCACATAACCTTTAAAAGTATTACTAATGAACTAATCTTAGTGATCACTTTAAACACTTTTATCCAGATTAGGGAGAAAACAACTCACCCTTTGTTTTCTTTTCTTCTATATTGATTTTGACTTTTGTTGGCCAGAAAATAAAAAATAATATATTCTAAATAGGTAGGGATAATATACTGATATACTCACATATTATTAGGGACACTAGTGGGAGTACAGTTTGGAGAACAAATTAGATTTGGGGTTTTTTGCACTGCTAATGCAATCACAAAGATGAAGTCATGGGCATTACGGGAAGGTTTTGACCTCTTATTTCAAGCACAAAGACGTCTCTGCTGGACTCGATACGGTTTCGCAATTTAGCCGCAGCAAAACACACAGAGTTGTGTAATGTAAACCCAGCACAGGGTCCTGATTTACCACTGAGTTCAACAATACAACAGAAAAGGATGTCTAGCAGTGCAAAAATGACTTACTGGTACATCAGATTTCTTAGAAACCCAAGTGGAAATGCAGCGCTTAGCACTGGTTTGGAGAGGTGTCATGAGGAACCTCTGCTGGATTTTCAGGGCTAATGCAAATGTCATTTTATTAGGGAGGAAAAAATTCAGATATCAGGCGTGTCAGCAGTTTATTCCACAAACTTGCCCTCAGTCTGCCCTCAAATGTAGCAGGTAACAGCGACAAAGTGGATACAAGCACCAAAAATAGAGAAGTCAGTAGAATTCTCAAGTGTACAGCTTAAAAGCTTCTTCAGAACTTCTTTGCTTCGTTTCTAACTAAAATATTTTATAATTGAAACATTACAACACTGGTGTTTATGACAGTATACAAACACTGATGGTACTTTTAAGGTTTTCTGATATTTTATGAGACAGAATAAGATTCTCTGCATTCATTTTCCAACAGAAATAGAACATTTGGTCTGATTTAGCGACTCTTATGCGTCCAAATTACCAGCACCATTAAAAAAAAAAGGTACTGTGGTTAATACAGCTGTGTCTGCCTATATTCATCCAATGAGAATGAATTTACACTTCATGTAAAGCTCCTTTTACCCTCGGTGCACACCCTGTCAGTCCATCCTGCACCCCTGCGCTCCTGTTAGTAAATTATTCTGAATCAAATGTTTATAAATGAGACAAAAAAGACTTCTAAAGTTGACTCTGCTCAGTGGACTCTGTGTAATTTGACACTAAGATCATTTAAAATCATCAAGACTAGCTGACTTCATCTGGCAAGCCTCTTGAAAATGAGCTTTTAAATGGATAATTGACTTTACCACAAAAGACTTTGGTACTTGTATCCACTTGTGAAAGGTGTCCCGGGAGTACTAATTTGTCGGCTGCACTATGAGGATGGACCGACCTCTGTAGTACCATCGGCTCAGCTGTGACGCCGCAGAGAGCTCTGAGAGCATTGTTAATGGAGGCGAGGCTGCTCTGCTGCAGAAACTGAATGATATCATTTCTAAATAACGCTTTTATGCCTCATGCTCAGTAAAAAAAAACACAAACAGAAAAGAAACCGTATAAAGCTTTTTTCATATCGGCACATTTTTTGACCAAAATGTTCTGAGATTGTCTGATGTTGTCGGATCAACTGATTAAAACGATCAATAACATCAATATAACCAGCTCTCCAGTTTATATAGTATTGATGTAGCTGATACAGACTTCTCACTGACTTTAACTGCATTACCATCCACAAGTCGGTGTTTGCATGTGTTTAAAAACACTCAGAACCGTTGGAAACATGAGAATAAATGGCAAAGGCGACGGCTTGTTATGCACGTGGCTCAAGTGAAGCTTGGCTTTCATTAGTTTCAGGTTTCACTAGTGTCATATCACCGTACCCTCTCAGTTTATTGGCTTCAAAGGATGAAGACCCAAAGATATTACATTTCGAGCAGCGTTCTGATGGAAATGTGACTTTTATGTCCTTTGCTGCACTCTCCTGCTGATTTTCTTTCACTACGAGCCGCATCTAAAATGCGCGAGCCGTCATTAGATCTGTTGTTGCCGTGAAGATTAAACAGAGCAGCTTTAAGCTGAATTAGTGGAGCCCACGAAGCCCGCAGCGACGTCTGTGCTGAGAAATAATTGGGTACTGCGATATGAGATTTTCTGGGACAGGATGTAATTTTAAAGTGAAGGCCTTTATTCGTCTCTGTGTGGAGTAGCTGACGAGAACATCACATTGTTGTGTATTATTTTTTCCGGTTTGTTTTCACCTTCATGTCGTGTGAAACCTCAGCGTTTCTCCGGTTTCTCTGCCCATCCCATCACTCAGCGTTATTCCTTCACCCAAAGACACGAGGTGCTGTGTTTTCTGCAGTGTTGGGGCACACACACATACACATATTCATTTACATAGGTACATGTACACAAAGTTTCAGTGTGAGTATACTTGAGATGGGTCCGACCCGTGCGGACCGAAAGCAATAAGTGTTGATCTGTGACAGCGACGAGGTCTCAGCCCAGACCGCTTCTGCCTCTTCAGAGGTGAATAAAGTGCAATATGAAATACCGAACACGTGTACTGTGTCATCTGTCCGTCAGTCAACTCTTGAGAGATGTCGGCAGAACATTTATTAATGTTTCTGGAAGGTTTGCAGAGAAATCTAGAACACTGATCCAGTTTCTTTACTCATTCTAATCATTTGTATGACCACCTGGTGGCCTCTGAGTGTAAAAGCACCAGAAATCATGTGTATGGAGCAGTCAGGGTATGAATTAATAGTTCATAAACTCGACTCATAAAACAATCAACTCAATGTGCAGAAGCAGCTGCTTGACTTCGTCTAAAATCTCTGTATTTAAGAGATACCAACTGACCCTGAACTAGGGTTGGACTGTCTTCTTCCGGTTATTTCCTTCACAGGTCGCCACAGCAAATCATCTGCCTTCATCTCACCCAATCCCAGCATCCTCTTCTGTCATATCAACTCTCTTCATGTAATCCTTCACCACATCCATGAACCTTTTCTGGGGTCTCCCTCTTTCTTCCTGCCTACCAGCTTCAGTATTCCTTTGTCCAACATATCCACGACCCTCTCCGCTGCACGTGTCCCCGCTGCTCGACCTGAGCTGTCCCCCTGATGTACTTCTTTCTAATCCTGTCCATCCTGCTCACTCCCACTGAAAATCTTAATATGTTCACTTGTCATCTCCAGCTGTGCCTTTTTTGTCTTTTTCCATCTCCAAACCATACATCCTAGCAGATCTCATCAGCATCTTGTAAACCTCTGACATAATTTTTTAGCAGTTAATTTGAAAGACTACCTAAATTTATCTATTTAAGAGTTGATTCAAAGTCAGCAGAACAAAAATGAGACTTCTGTAGAATCAACAGGTAAATCTGATCGAGCTATTTCCTCTCACTTCTATTAACTTGTTGTGTAAACCGTAGTTTTTGTTTCAGTTAACTTACATTTTGTTTAATAGCTTTGCACTGACGATGCAAATAAAACCCAGCACACGGTGAAATGTGTCACTTTTACACTTTATTGTTTAAAGTCGTTTACAAAAAAGTGTTTGCTGGAAACATTCATTGCTTTCGCCTTTTACAAGCACAAATACACTCCGAACAAGAGAGGAAGAAGAGCGAGTGGAGGGCGGGGGCGGGGTCAGGCCTGTGTTCGTGTAGAGAAACAGTACAGAGACGGAGGGAAGCCCTTAAAAATCACACACTTAATCCATGACAGAAGACTGGGTTAGAGAGGCAGGACGCACATCTGAATCCAGATTTGACTTCTAACTCGTGAGGTATCCTCAGTAGACCTTAGCTGTGTGTGTGCGTGTTTGTGTGTGTGTGTGTGTGTGTGATTCATATTCGTATTTTCTCCCTGAGGTGAGTTAGTGTGTTGCACTCTGAGGATACTGATGGACATTATCTGGAGAGCTACTTAATGTGTGGACACATGAGCACACGTACAAACTGCACACATACAATCAACACGAACGTATAAATTACAGCTTCGCACTCACACGCACTACTTTTACCTGCAGATACGAGTGTGTCCACGCAGACCTGAGGCTCTGTGTGAACAGTTTGGAAGTGACTGATTAGTAAAGCTGCTTCATTTTCTGGAGGTTTCTACAGTTTGAGTGTGTGTCTCGTTCGAGTGAAGTGGGCGAACAGCAGTGATGTTACAGATGTGTGCAGCAGGAGAATCTGTGCTTTCACGTAAAGCTCCAAATATCAGGACAGTGGTCTCCAAGGTCAGCATTAACTTTTCAAACAGCATCTGATAAATGATCTGTAGTAGCTCATCCTGAGCTTTTGATCACAGCACACAGTTTTCCTCAGCACATGGAGTTGGATTCGGTTATTTTGCATCTCTGCTTTACGTTGTTTTCGAGGCAGAGCTTCAAACTAGTTTCAGAATTTTTTTTTTCCCCTTCGACTTTTAGCTCCGTGTGATGTCATTCAGAGCTGACATCCCACCTGTTGTTTGCATAGCCAATCAGAAGAAAGTTGGCTTAAATTTTTTTTAAAAAAAGGGATAAAACTGCTTGTTTCATGCAGAGGACGAACTGATGGGAGGAACCAAGGCACAGTAAAAGATAAGGATTATTTTGAACTGTGACTCATGCAAAGCTACTTTAAGAGACTCTAATCTGGAGCATCTGTAGTGCTGCGACTTTTAAAAAGAAAAGCTTAGACAAGAAAAATGAAAAATATTTGTGGTTTAGTGCAAGTCTGATGTTATTAGAGGAATCAAATCTCAAGTTTAAGGTCACGTTTCAACGTCGTTTACTCTTCAGTCAAAGGACTATCAGACGGGTTGGCGGGCAGATATTAAATAACTAATCATACATAACTAACCCGTGCACTGGAGCTGAAACAAAAATCTCTCCTTAAAAAGCTCTACACTTAGTTTGAACATGCAGTTATTGTTCACATTTAGTTTCTATGATAAGTTCTGAAGCAGTTTGTTATCCGCTTCCAATGAATCAATACAAAATTAATAAAAATAAAGAGGCATCATTGTGCGGTTTTTCCACTGTGTTTATCTCGAACCTGGTTGTCTTGAGTCTGACTAACTCGTCCATCCTGAAGCTAAGATGTCAGCAGAGAAAAACTTCTTTCCTCAGATTAAGTCCCATTAAAGAAACTCCAGGGCGTAAGGTGTTTACAGATTTAAGCATTTATGTGGTTTAAATATAAAGATAATAGAGTGCAGTTGGTTGTTTAGGTCCTTATTTAAAGTAAAAGCATCAGTGGAAGACAGTTTTCATCATATGTAGTAAAAGGTTATCGAATAATATATTATATTTAAATCAGAGCTCTACATCGGAAACAAACTACAAAACGAGGCCTTTCATGTCTCACACTTTATGCTCTACTCTTCTATTTTCTCTCATAAAGGCTTAAAATGACTCAGCACTATATTGAAAGAAATGTATATATAATAGCTCTCCAAGTTACTATATTAACTATAAAGTTAATAAATTAAGCCTAACAGCTCTCATTCTTGTTTTTAATCAACATAAAATATAACTAAGAGCAGCCCTGATATCTGAAGCTCGACCTTGTTTGGAAAGCACAAGTTAACACGAAGCCCTAATGAGCGCACACGCGTGCATAAAGAGAATTGTGAAGCTTAAAGCCGTGCGTGTGTGTGTGCTTGTGTCAAACCTGAGTCAAACCACAGCAGATGTGTTTGTATCTCCTGCTTTTTGTTGCTCGCTCGATGCGTAAGACAGATGGGACTTCCTGCACTGTGACGATTCACGCCAGAGGAGGAGAAACCTGCTGAAATGACTTCAACTGCCTCGGTTTGCATACTTTTAGGTGTAGCTGAACAAATAGTGCGTAGATTTTTTTTCCAGCCTCCAGTAGGGCACGTGACAAGAAAAGGATTTTAAAATACTGGCGTAACTGCAATGCTGTCAAAAGGACGTCTAATACATTCGGAGCTCAATACTAATACCGATCAGAAAACCGTACCGCATCTGGCACAGTAGTGATCTTGCTTTGACTGTGCAGGTGTGCCTCAGACATCTCAGTTATCACGCAGAATAAACCAGACACTGTCCACACATGAAAAGCATCTGACCAGAGGGGTGTGCTGAGAAGCAAGGTCAATGTGGCCGCCAGGCTTTCTTCAATAATACAGTCTGCCCAGCGCATTCACTTCTAACCATATTCACTGTAAAAGATGGCTGAAAACCGTATGCCTGCATTCATTTAGGTAGCCAGCAGGGGGCGACTCCTCTGTTTACAAGAACACTTTCTGGTTGTATTGGAGTCAACACTTTCCTGATACCTTAATGGGCTCAGTTGCTGGTTTCAGGTCATATATGCCCCCCATATGCTTTCAGGTCAAGCATAAAATTACTATTTATACATGTCCTGCATCACCAGCTGAATGCAAGAACTCTCAATGACAATGCAACACATTTTGCACGTCTTCCTTCACCAGTATAATTAAAAGGTACTCCTTCCTTCAAAACATTACACCTAACGTAGTCTGGAGCAGATTATGTCACCAGCATAACGTACCATGTGATCTAGACATGGTTAACAGAAAGCCATCTTTGTGACTTAAAGTCTGACTTGAGGATAAAGATACCTCGCTGATCCACTAATCTTGGTTTGCAGTGCACCCCTCTGGTCTGGTTAGCGTGTGTGTCTGCAAGTGTGTGTGTGTTTGTGTAAAGTATAACATTAGCTACATGGCTGCGTAGAGATTCACTCACTTACCCACGAAGATATTTCACTTTAAAGGGAGGGAGCAGTCATTCAGGCCATTTGCAAAGATGCCTAGAAGACTCGGTTTCCCATAATGCTTTAGGAGGTTTCAGTTCCAGATCTATTGCTTTGCAAGGGAAAAGGCTGTGGTGATGGCTAATGAGATAGAAGAATAACTGAAGGGTTTAAACACACGACGTGAGAGGACGGGGTGTATAAATATGACAGATCTGAGTGGTGAACAAGGCAGAGAGAGACAGAACAAAACCCTCAGAACACACCTAAAACTTTATATCTGGTTAACAATATACTGAAGTTTCAAAATAAAACGCTTAATAGTATTGAAGTTATCTGACAGATAAAGGATGAAGCGATGCTCCAGGGCCATAAATAAACATCTTTGTTTAAATTAGCTCTAAGAGATGTACACAGATGTATAATGCAACAATAAACATGAATAAAACCGCAGGTTTGCGCTGCGGTGTGTTAGTAATTTAGATAAATACTGTTGAAAGTCCTTTCCAAGAAACAAACGCAAAAAAGGTTTGACCCAGCAGTGTTCTTTGTTTGGTTTTTCTCTCTCTGGTTTCACATGAAAATATAGAAATCTTTGTCGTCATTCATGAAAAAGCAATACAAAGGTCACTTAAAAATGAGAGAGAGAGACAAAAAGTCCAGAAAAAAACAGATCTGGGAAGGTCCCCGTGTTAAATACGGGGTCAGCATCCAAATAAAACCTCCAAAGAATGCTGGGAAGTTCCCGCCGTTAGTCAAGGGGTCCCTGGAAGATGAGTCTGACGTAGCCCTGCTCGCCGCTTAGCTGCTGGGCGCAGAAGGGGCAGGCGGCGTGGAAGGTGTGTGTGCCGTGAGGAAGCGGGATCTGACTCCAGAAGGCCGCAGTCTTCTCCGAACAAACGTGACCGCAGGGGTTAAAGGCGTGAGTGGGCGGGGCCGCGTCCACGTAAAAGCCCGCCTCGCAGCCCAGCCACAGCGCCACGTACGGCCCTTTGGTTCTGCACATGGGACACTCCCTGAGGCGGCCCTCCCGGCCCTCCCTCTCCTCGCGGTGGTTGCCCCAGTTGTGGTAGCCGTGCACGTGACCGCACTGGAGGTAGACCCAGGGCTGCTTCTCGTCAGGTGTGTCTTTGCGACGCATTGAGGGAAAGGCCAGCGTGTTGAAGCCCACGGGACATTGCGGGCGGGCCGCGTTGATCTCCTGCCGCAGCGCCTCCAGGTGTTTCAGGGTGGGAGTGCGGGCCAGGCCTTCAGCAGTGCGCCACAACAGGGTGGCGCCGCAGAGGTCGATAAGGGAGCCATCAACGAGCTCCTGACTCTCCGTCTCCACCTGAAAGACAGAGGAAGGGTAGCAGGTTATACCCAGAGTCAAATTTAGACAAAACTGAGATTTTCACCCACAGGTAAGAAAAAACTTGCTTTCAACAACTTTTTTTTAAAGCTAAACAAAAAAAAGTGGAAAAGTGATGATTTATTGTGCACAGAAGACCTTAATGACACCGAAAGCCTACAGCATTATGTCCGACAGGAGCTGATTAGGTAGGAGCGGCAAGATGATGAAGTGCTATTGGTTCTTGGCCTCCCTGAGCAAGTCCAATAAAAAAAAATCCAAGAAAGGTCTCAATTGTCCCAAATTTAAATATTTTTCAACACAAAGCAATAATGAAAAAAAAAAATCATAACTGGATTCAGTAACAAATGCGATTGCACACAAAAGTAAAAGTTAACTCTTTAGCATATTTTATGACCCTTAAATATCGAACCAATTTCTTCACCCTGGACTGGCTGCTGGTCAACTACCAAGCAAACACAGAGACAGACAACCACACCGACGACCAATTCAGAAACACCACTAATGTGTGTCTTTGGAGAAGAACGGGAGGTTTAAACCAACAATTTTGGTGACAGTGTAAACTATTGCATTGCAGTGAGCCTATACTTTAAAAATAAACTGAACACTTAAGGATCTGTGGCTTTCCCAATAGTTAGCTTTTAAAAAAGTTGTCGTGGTCCGTGCAAATGCAAATCCACACTGAAGTTTACTGGAAATTCTCACCTTTGAACAAGTCGTGTTCACTCATTTCATTTGTTTTTATTGTTATTTTATTGTATGGTTGTAGCAACCTAGTACTTTACTCGCTATAGCTACTATTAGAAACAAAAGATTTCACATTCTGAAATTCGACTTTTCTGACAGCAGCTACACTCATGATTCAAATATCCTGTGGAACATGTGAAATTTTATATAATTTTTAAAACAAACATTAAAACGTGTTTGTTTAGAAGGTTTTAGTCTTTGTGCACCCTGCAGGAAGAATTTAACCTTTTCCAAATACAGCTGGTTTTATTTTAGTCATTCGAGCCTTTGCATTCAGTGACCTCTCCTGAGTGCCACGCCTTTAACCCAGTGCATGCTGGGATACGCTCAACCCTGAAGGTTGGAAGAGTATAAAACATGAAACATCGGGGCTTGCAGGATCTGTCTGACCACAGTAGGTGGCAGCGTAGCACAAATATCCACATGTCTCCCTCTGACAGATGTGGATTTCAGGGAGGGAAGCACGGGACTGACAGCTGGAGACAACATGGCATGAGGAAACTGAAATGACGGCGGCAGACGGGGCAGGACAGAGAACTGGTGGAAATTTTGGTGAAGTACAGTCTTGAAGTAACTGCTCGGATTGGCTCTGTAAGATCAGACAGGATGGGAAATTCCATGTTGAGATAACCAGAGGACACCAGGGTGAGGGCAGTGTGAAAAAACAAAACAGGAGACAAACAGAAAAAAGGGAGAAAGAGAAAGGGCGGGAAAGTGACACAATAAGTGACACAGAGATGAGGGTGAAGTCAGCTCCCAGGTGTTTTGATGCCATCAGTCACCCTAACACTGACACCCAGGTCACCCTGTGATTCAGGGTGAACAGATTTACATAGCGGCAGCATTACATCACCGCTGGCTCATGTGTCCCTCCTGGTCTGTAACCTTCATGTATGTCGTTATTTATGTCAGTAATGCCCTTGTTCGGCAATAACACAGAATCACATCTGCCCAGTAAAATAACACACTCTAGTTTTATCCAGAGGAACACTGATCAAGTTAAATGATGAAACATAATAGAAACACAGCTAACCTACACAAATGTGATACACATTACAAATTCGTCTACAGTATGTGGGCTTCTTTTTAACATATAAATGCAAACAGATTAACAAATAAATGCTTCTGTGCTGGTTATCGTCTCATATGCACCACTGTGAGGGTCACTGATAAAACACATCAAACTGCAATACTGAACTTAAAATAGATTATTATACAATCATCAGGATATAATATTTACCACTGTACTACATACCTACATCAATGATTTAAGAAAATGTTGGTGATAGCAGATTTAAATAAAAAAACATACATGGTCAAATTCATGAATTAACCAAACCGATCTTCTGTTATTAAATGTGTCACAGCTAACTCAGACTTTTTGAAGAAACTCTTTACCTACATTTACTATTGAACAAACGCAATGTGGAATACATGACTACAATAATGGCCTGAGATAATGTCCTCCCTTTTCATTAAAGCCTGGCTTCGTGTCTGATGCAGAAATACCGAAGCACAGAGGAAAGATGCACAGTGGAAACGCGGATGTAGCTTCTGGATCTGAAAAGTAAAGCCAACCTGGCAGCGCCTGACTCAGCCTCAGCAGACACTTTCCTGACTTATTTTCTCAGCAAGTCCCTTCAGATCACACTGATTAAAACATTAAGTCTATTTTGTTTATTTGGAGGATTATCCAGGGTTATCCTCGTTGGCTAACATCTTGAGTCGGTGCAATGACTCGGTTGCAAAACACCAAAATGGTGACAGCAAACATGCTCATTGCAAGACAGAAAAAGTCTGCATCCGTCATAAAGGTCGATTACAGCCCCAAGCAAAAAACTAAAGTGGCATCACAACTGCTGGTGTAAACTACACATGGGTGTTGTTGTTTTTAGACATTATTTTTGCGGCATTTTTAGCTTTATTGGAGATTTTTTAGACAGGAAAGTAAGGAGCGGTCACAATAAAACCCCAGCCACTGGATCGAGCCTTGAGGCATTTGGTCATTTGTTCAAACTCACACTCAGTTCAGTGTTATGCCAGGTTGTTGTGCACCTTTTGTAGTTTTTTTAACCTGGTGTGCTGCATTCACCTTCAGAGTAAAAGCTGCAGCCAACACGTTACAAAATGCTCGTCTTTTACTTTGAAGGCCAACTGCATGTTACACAATTTCATTCCTGCTTGGAGAGCAGCTGGAGAGTTTTCTTAGACAAGTCAGAGTTTTCCGTAGAAACTATGGGCGACTGCGGAAATCTGCAAGCAACCAAAGAAACTTTAAGGAGGCCAACTGGTTGGGGAACATACATTTTCCCCTCATAAATGACGGACAAGCTACCGTCAACGTGGTTAGTAGTCATGTGACTGTGAAACCTCAATACTAGCACTGAATGGGGAAACTGACCATCAGCTCACTGTCCTGAATGGTCAATATTATGGTCATGCGGCGACCATAATATAGCCTTCAAACTGCCCAATTTGAACACAGTAGAGTGACGTCTGATGGAATAGAGTTAAAAGCAGTACAAACTCGTTATAGTCATTCATTCTGAGACTGAATCGCATAGCGCTGCCTTTTATTCATTTTGAGGCATTGTTTCGTTTTCCTTTCCTTTTAAAAACTCCCGGCCTGGATTAACATCGTCTGTGAGCCGATCCTCACCCTCAGGCTTTATGTTGCGTACTCCGGCTTTTCAGCTGGAACAGGTAAGAGTTCAGAAGGTTAAGAAAACCCTGTATTTATAAGGTAGCTTCTTCTAACCCACTTTAAAAAGACAGTTTAAAGAAGTATTTGTCTCCTCAGTGTATAATCATGCTCAAGCTTAATGACATAAGAGCCCTCGGTCCATGTAAACATCGAGATGCTCTCACCTCCTCTCAGAGTTTAATTTAATTACACTGAAACCGTTAAATTATCAGGACAAAAGCTTGTATTAAAGCAGCAGGAGCTCAGACACTGCACTCCGATCATTTGTCATCCCTCACGAAAACCCCCACAACAACACTACCCCCCACTACAACCCACTGTTATATGTGTGTGTGCGTGTGTGTAGACTGCACTGTAAGATATTCCTAATTATGTCAAACAGAAGGGCAAACCAGCTGCCCTGCTGGTAAAGGCTGACTCAATCCACCCAATAACTGAAACAAACTTGTGCATGTTTCATCTTCACCTCCCAGTAACGACGCAAAAAAGCTACCAAAAATGCTTCTGATGAATCTTTATCCCCATCATGTCATTTAAAGATTACACACCGTGGAGCTAAACATTAAACCAACAACTCAGGGGCTTTTGGCAAACGTGCTGAGCCAATTTATTCAAGACTATTCAATCACAATGTCCTTCATGTGTCAGCGTCCGCTACGGCAGAGCAGTTCTCTCATTAAGAGAAGTGCACTTGAGAGTTGAGGAAAAGACTATTAGAAGCCAGTAAGATGTTCAGTTTTCAGCCTTTTCGGTCAAAAATAATGTTGTTGTTTAATGATTTAAGGTTGTTGGATGAGTCCAACACTCAGTTTTTAATTCTAGTTTTGATATCGAGTGAATAGAAACCAACACCTAACTGGACTGAAATGACATCTGCTGGAAGGTTTCTAAGCAGTTTAACCCTGAACAGAAATCTGATCCCTTAACTTTAAATATGGAGGTTGTGCTGCTCCTGCCACAAAAAGATCCAGTCCAGGAAGCATTTAAGACAATCATGTTGTTGTAGTGATTCCCATCTACACTTTATTGTAGTAAAGATATCGAGAAGCGTGCTTTATGTCTTATTTTTGGCTAAGAAGACCTGGCAACAAAGACAAGCTTTTTAAACCTCATCCTGAATCAGAGTCGCAAAACTTTTAAAGCACTTATTATCAGATTTTTTCGCTACATTTTATTCCCTGATGGCCAAAATTAAAATTCATGTTAGGTCTATTTCCTCATTTATTTAGATAGGGACTGCATGGAGTCACTGCTGAGTAACAGTGGCAGTTGACGGAGTGTTTTTATTGCTTCATGCAGAGATGTGACTGGAGGCACAAAAATGCATTGAGCAGGTTTATTTCAGTTTCATCGTGACACAAGATTTCATTTCTTTCTTTTGGTTTCACATTATTCATCAAAGGCCAAAACAGAATAAAATCACACATGTATTTAGTCAGCTATTTAGTCATTAAATTCTAGTCTCAACAATCAAGATTTGAACTCCACTAAACAGGTTTTGGCCTGTTTAGGACTTTAAATAAAAGAAAAATATTTCATCTAAGTGGGGTTTACTAACTCAAACTTTTAATAAATCACAGAGAAAATACGGTAATTTTAAAATTCAATTCATGTTTTTCTTTTTTCTGTATCTCTGTGTAATAGCACATACAACAAAACAACAATGGGTGTAATATTTCAAACCAGGGCTCCAACATCCTCATTAGAGTTAAGGCTTCTTGTTGTAGTCACATGTTAAAGAAACATGTTTTAAGAAAGTACAAGTTATCTTTGTAGTAAAGTCCCACAGCCTTTCATCTTGTATAGTGATGTTACCCCAACTATAGCGACGCTGACAATGAAAGAGGACTCCACCTGAGCAGTAACCACTCGTATGTGCAGACGGTTTAAACACCATCGCGCTTTGTTACCGTGCGTAATGAAAATATGTGCTGTCCCGCAGCTGGCAATACAAATGATCAACCAGCTGTGAAATAACGAGTGGATGCTGTAGAGGTGGATAACACTGGTAAGTGTGTGGATGGGAAAGGGCAGGTGGAGATAAGGGAGCTGTTAATTTGTGGAAAGACTTGAGAGCAGGTGGGACACTCGATAAAGGGATGGATTAATATTACGGCTGCTGACTGTGTGCGCGTGGCTGATGATATACATCTTGTGGAGAGGAGGAGGAAGAGGAGAAGAAACAAAGACCTAATGAAACATCCCAACAGCCTCGTGAATCCAATCAGACAACTGTCCACACTGATGAGACGCAGACAGCGCCGCGACTGGCTGGGAGACTGTGACGTCAGCAGGAGGATCCCTTACATGGTCTTGTTACAAACAGCTTTGACAGGAGGGCCTGCTGCCATGGAGATAGCATCCCAGTGACCTCCTGGTGGGTGTTAAGCTCTGACTGACCTCCTGCTGCCTGAGTGACAGCGCTGCTATGCGATTGTGATGAAGTATGAGATGCTGTGATGGAATGTGTGCGAGGGAAATATGTTTTGCGGTTAACTGATTGCCACGGAGCAGAGAGACTGAAAATGCATTCATCATTTTAATCACAGTAACTCATGATACATATCCCGCGATAACTGTGGCATCGCGATACAGCAGTTCTGCAAGAAAATCACAATATTTGTGATTGCAGAAGAAAAAATTACCTCTAAAAAGGCAAAGACCAAGAACTGTACATTTCAAGGTTTTCATGCGTTTTTTTTTAGTAGTGATTAAAACAGGTTAAAATGCTCAAATCAAAATAAACATTAACATTTAGATGCTAATAATCACTGAATGTGTGATGATGTTTGTGCAACAATTATGCAACTTTGTCCCCCCTTGTGCTCCTGAGAGTTTCTTCTTTTAACCTTATTTTACTAATTACTGTGACTATTACCTGACAACTTTAAAAAAGTGGAAATATGCAGGAACTCATAACTTTTGGCCAGAATTGACTATTTTTGGTGACAAAGCGTGGCACAGGTTGCTAGGAGTTAGTGGAGACCACGCTGAAACCTGTGGAGCTGAAAAATGACAATCCACAGTGTCAAAAATATTGGCATCCACCAGCGCTTCCCCTCAGCTTCCTAGTAAACACACCTATTGTATATATTTTTTCAGAAAAACCTGACCTCAGGGTCAGTGTGATTCAAACTTGTATGAAATTTTAAGTAGATACACCTATAGAAAAAAGTAAACAGTTCATGTGTTCCTACCATCTTTCCCCGCTGCTGTGCTGAGCGTGTTTCTCGCAGGGTGAAGACGTTGCCGCAGACTGAGATCTCCCTCCAGACGCCTGGTTTGGAGTCCTGGCTGAAGCCGTTGCGAGGGTGCATCACCAGCACGCCGTTGGTGGTCAACCCGTCCATCTGACCATCAGATGTCTTCCACTTAGCAGCTTTCTCCTGAATGAAGCAAAAAACACGCTGATATTCATATGCGTTCAGCAGCCCTTCGTCCAACCTCCTATCATATTTAGCAGACTGAGCTTTCTCTACTGAGCATGTGTGAGTTTAGTGTTGCCACCAAGAGCACTAACAGGACACCATCAGTTGTTGTCCTCTGCTGTCAAACAATGACAAATTGAGAAGGACAGTAAAAACAAGAACATGGGAAAAGTAAAAGCAGGTTAAAGGTTTTAGAATAATATGAGAGCACACGCTCTACGACACGTCTTTCATGTCTTGTTTTCCTCTTTGTCCTGTGGTTCTTTAGTCTTTCCTTCTCTCATCCTTCTGCCTTTTTGCTCTCACAAACTCGCCCACACGTGTCTGAAGCTCCAGATGAAACAGTGCTCACCCCGAGGAAGATGCTCTTGGAAGAGTCGAAGCCTGCGGCGTAAATGCGCGCTGTGTAAGGCGGCGTGCGCTGGCACATAATGCGGCAGGCGAAGCGGGAGATGGTGCTTTGGACCGACTGAGTGTCTGCGTTACTCTGGCTGCCTGCCACTGTGTCCGTCACTACAAAGTCTATTGGACTCTCTGTGGATCGACCGATCTGGAGAAGAGAGATGGAAAGATTAGCCCACAATGCTTTTCAGCGATGTGATAATATAATGATGTATTACCTCAGGGGAAGCTGGTAGGATGAAAAACATAACAGAGAATGGAGACAAAAACTGCTAAATGGATGCAGAATGTGTCCAGGATGGAATCCATTAGGAAATTTGAAATACATAAGCCAAGACAGTTGGATAATCTTTAATAGCAGACAATATGCAGAACAAAGACATGCTAGAGACTTTTAAGTAGAGTCGAATTGCTTCACATGCATTGCAAACTTGTATAAAACCCATAAAACCCCTAAAGATGAGTACTTTTCTTCCCTGATAGCATCACCAGAGTACCATAAACACCACACAGGAAAGCCTCAGTGTTAGTGCTAGTCAAGACAGAACACAATGACTTTGGAGGAATTCTGTGTTAAAAGCTTTACTGATGCAGTAATATCTTTTGTCCAAATCTGACTAAGATGAATGATTCATGATTGGTTCATTTTATTACTCAACACAGTGAGATCAGGACACAGTCAGCTCCAAGAGTTAATGTCACCAGATGGAAAGAAGTCATTATGTGACATGGCTGAAAGCACCAGCAGAGCAGTAGACTGCTTTTTCCAAGCTTAAGGCGACTCACCAGTTAAGGTCATCAGGCAAAAAAAAATAATAATAATAGAAATTTTAACATTTACCATTTCATTAAAACTCCATCTGATGTAAAGATCATTTTATATCCAAGCATGCATCCGTTTTCTGCTGCTTATTCATGTCTGGGACACAGGGACTCCAGTCTAAGCAGAGATGCCCAGACTTCCCTTTACCCCTCTTCTGGTGAGGACACTGAAGCCAAGCCAACTGAGAAATGTGTTATCTGCAGCAGGTCCTGGACTTGCCTCCTTCTAGTAGGACGTCACTTAAACCTCCTCCTTTCAAATGACCAAGCTTGCATTTGGGATCTTATTCTTTTTTTCATAGATCGGCCAATAAATGAACAGTTCTGCCTTTTCTTATGCGCAGTTTAGGGCGCCAGGGATTATCCCGCCAACACCTCCGTGAATACACAAAGCACCGGACCCCCATGGATCCTTTTGCAGGTGGTAAACTGACAGGATGGTGGAGTCGAACATCGCTTGAGCTGACAATAAGCCCATTCACCGAGGCTCCTGGGTAGTTTCCTAATCTGGGCAGTACTTCTAAGGTTTTTTTGTTTGTTTTTGTTTTTGTTTTTGTTGCGGTTGTTTTTGCTTTTCTTTTTTTGAATCGCACTTAGTCTGGCCCCTCACCCAGGACCAATTTGCCTTGGGAGACCCTACCAGGGGCAAGTTGCCCCCGACAACATAGCTCCTGGGATCACACGGGCACGCAAACCCCTCCACCACGATAAGGTGGCGATTCATGGAGAGGTGTTACATTAAGGGCTTTTTTTTTTAAATTAAAAACATTTCTACATTTACATTTGTATACACCAGTGGTTCTCAAACTGTGGCTCATCCAGGGGGATGTGGACTATACAAAAGATTTTTGTATAGAAAACAAAACTCTGGTGATGCTTTTGTGTTATTTTTTTATTAACTAAAATTCAGCTTTGATCCTTGTTTATTGGTGACTTGATATGGATAAAGCTCAAAAAGAATCTCTGGTTTATACTTTGAGATATGGCACATTATGAAGATGCTGAACCTGTTTTAGTACACAGACAACTATAACTGAAGTACTTTGATATTGTTTTTCAAAGAGGCTTTTTTCTTAGCTTTTCCAAGTCCATTTGTGGCCCTTTATTCATGGTGCACATTGGAATAAAGGGTCCGTTATTACGAGAGGTACAAATTTGGAAGCAGTTTGCTGTAATCAGGACTGAGGTTTCAAAGTATCTTAAGTGTCTATGTGTCACTTCCACTGCTGCAGATCCAACTGCTGACTGTGTTGATAAGCGGGCCAAACCACAACAACTAACTTCCCATTATTTTCAGAAAGACATCATGCACTTCACCTCACACAGTGTGCCTCATGTCTCTCATTCCGGCGTCCCTTCAAGGGCTCTGCTTTAAAGATCGAAAATCCCTGCACTAAACACGCAGATGCTCTGTTACCAGCCTCTATTTAATATGTGTGTGAGTGGAGCAGTGAAGTGGAAAAAGTAAGGACTGTGAATTGGTTGTAAAACTCCAGGCACGGTGATAAAAGCTGGGGCTTGTTACCTGGAACATGTCTGTATTGCTGTCGTGGGTGTACTCCACCACCACCGTCTGGGCTCGAGACAGAGTGTAAGAGATGCTGTGCTGGTCTTTGTTGCTTATGGCCTGGAAAGACAGAAGGAAGAGATCAGATCAGCAACGAAAGCAGAATCAAACCCTTCACTTAAAATGCAGAAGACTGAACTGAGCATGTTTTCTATCAAAAACACCTCTGACATCTCCTCAATGATCCTTGCAGAAAATAACAGATGCACAGGGGAGTGGTGGAGATGTGTAATCATTAACTGGATCCATGTTCTTTTTGGTCAGTTAGGACCACACACAGGACAGAAACGGACAATCGCTCTTCCAGACTGCAGCTAAAGCCTGGCCTGTGCGCGAGTGCGTGTGTGAGTCAGGGTATAAAAGTGTGCGTTCTCAGAGAAGCCATTATGTGCAGATGTCAAACCAAAAAAAGCACTCTCTCACACACATACACAACTACAATTCCCTGATCATTTAACAGATTTTAGTGGATTTCTGGGCAGTCTTTGGGCTGATGATGGAAACACATGAACGTGTTCTACCCTGGATTTTGCAAGAAAATACTCAGTTACCTTCCACTGGACAGCTCACATTTGTTTCTCTTATAAACCTTGACCATGTTCCAGTTAAATCCCATGTAAAAACCATTGTCCAAATATATTTTAAAACCTTGACAAAACCTTGTACCTGATTTTTTTCCTTGTTCTGCAAACTCAGGGAAGCTCTGCTGAGCTTTTTTTTCCTTTTCTCTCCTGACAATTGTGTGTGTGTTTGTGAGATTCATTGTGTGCAGTACTTTAATATCACAGAACAAAAAAGCAGTTTCACAAAAGCCTTTGTTGGAGCACTGCAGGCCAAAACCACTGAACCAGTGTGTTTGTATTTGACGTTTTCATAAAAACAACATCCCACACCTACGCAGAGATGAATTAAAGAATGCAATTTTCCATCATTAAATGTTTAGGCCATGTGTTTAATGAATCTAACTGACGGCTGCAGCTTTGTGATCACTTGTAAGTCTAAAAGGTCGTGTTTTTGTGCGTCTCACCTTGGCTGCTTGTGGAGAGCAGGCGACGTGAACTGTGCTGGGCTTCACCCCGTTTGCCTTCGGCCTCTTGCAAAGTCCAAAGCGGCTTTTACGTCGCCCCCGATCCCCGTTGGGCAGAGAGCCATTGTATCTGCATGTACACACACACACACAAACATAAACACACTTATGCATGCATAAAACAATAGGGCATTATTGTCTGGGCAGCTGCATAATACGCTGGAAAAAACAGTCATTGTGGAAAATGCTTGAGGCCTTTTAGTGCACTCGCTCCAAGAGCCTAAGACTACACGCACACAAACAGCAACCTATACTTTTTATACATGCCTTTCTACAAAAGTACATCATGTGCCCCAAAACAATAAAGCCCTCCAAACATAACCCTCGAAAGGCTGAGAAAATAAACACACAGAGAGACTCATTTAGACTGATACACGGCTGAGGAAAGGAGAATAAACAGAGGCGTTCCCTCCAACAGAAAAGTCTCTGTGGCTCTCAGCAGCACTGTGACTGCGCTGTTGTGTCTCTCTGAGCGTGTGTGTGTGACTTTGTTAACATCCTGAAATAAGAAAACATTCATCACTTCTGTCCACATTTCAGCAGGTCAACAAAGTGCCACTGATTACCAAGACAGAAAGAAAAAATGATATCTGGTTCATCCCTCTCATAAAACCTTCCACTTTCTATTCAGTACAGCAGAAGGAAGGCGCTCACTCGCCCTCACAACAACACAATCAACAAAAGGAAGTCATTAAAGCAAAACAGGTTGAAAGGCAGTTTGAGTTTCCAGGTAAAAGCGGCCACAGAGGATTTCAGGAAGTAGTTACATTATTTCAAAATAAATTCCAGTAGAGCCGAAGTTATTTGTAGTTGGTTTGTATCCAGCAAAAAAAAACAAAAACAAAAAGGACAAAAAGCTGATAGCATTGTTTTTATTTTTAACAAAAACAGACAAAACAATACAGGTTGAATGTTACACACTGGATACATGTTAAAAGTAATATGTAATTCACTGACATTTTATTAGGTACACCTGTTCAAGGCAAATATTTAATCATTTATATTTGATATATACGGCAGGAGCTCTGCGCTGTGACATGCTGAAGTTCAAACGGGGAATCAGAACGGGGAAGGTGATTTAAGATTTGACTTTTAAGGTGGCATGGTCCCACTAATTGCTAATCTACTGGGATTTTCCCACACAACTATCTCTAGGGTTTGCAGAGAAAATATCCAGTGACCCACAGTTTTCTGGAAGAAAATGCTTTAATGATACCAGAGGTCAGAGAAGCTGGAAACAAGAAGTCAACAGCCACTCAAATGACCACGTGTTATAACCCAGTTTTGCAGACTAACATTACGTCAGTCATAACACACACACACAGGCAGAAGATCACACTGGGTGCCACTCTTGTCATCTAAAAACAAGAAACTGAGCTACAATTCACACAGACTCTCTTGGACAACAGAAAATCGGAAAAACGCTACCTAGGCTGTTGAGTCTCGACTTCTGTTGTATTGTTCCTGACCATGTCCATCCCTTTATTACCACTGTGAGACCATCTTTGAATGGCCTTCCAGCAGCATAACGTGCCCCAAAGCTCAAATCATATCATATTAGCTTCCTGAACATG
Source organism: Simochromis diagramma (assembly GCF_900408965.1). Lineage (NCBI taxonomy): Eukaryota > Metazoa > Chordata > Actinopteri > Cichliformes > Cichlidae > Simochromis > Simochromis diagramma. The sequence continues at coordinate 1,909,592 of NW_024387245.1, forward strand.
ACAAGTAGTTTAATAAACTCAAACGACCTCCAAAGTCACCAGATCTCAGTCCAGCAGAGCACCTTTGGGATGTCGTGAAACGGGAAACTCGCATCATGAATAAAAGAAATCTGTAGTAACTGTGATGCTGTCATGTGTCAATTTGAACAAAAATCCAAAATCTGATGAAAAAAAAAGGATCCAACTCAGTACTAGCGAGGTCTACCTAATAAAGTAAACTAATTGTATTTAAAAAGGTCTTTTGAGTTTTTTGGAAAAATGTGGACAATTTGGATCTTTCACGTTGGGCTTCTCTGACTTCGTTTATTTGTACAATAAGGAAATGCAATCACACATAATTTGAAGTCTGCCACTAATTATTTAAGCAGACAACACATAATAAATAGTCTAAGCAATATTTACATGTATTTATATAAACACACTACATTTTGGTTTTGGTTCTGTTTGCTCATTTATGGAAAATTGTAACAAACTTATTACTGAACAAAAAGAGAGAAATTTCCAAACACATCGGATCCGTGTTTCTCTCAGTACACAGATGTTTTACTCGTTATTGCACACACATGTTTCAGATAAGCCGTCACCAGTGTGAAGTGATATTCCTATGAGCGGTGCCACGGCTTTATAAACAGTACTGCATGCATAAACACTGCTCGCTACTTTAACATTGTTATGACATCCAGAAGCCACAGACGTTACGGTATGAACTCTTCTGACTTATACCCTAACTGCACTTTACGTCTCAGAACACATAAGAAACAGTCACACGTAACTCAAGGTTCAATGTGTGTAGTCTTTCAAAGAGGTAATCTTCTTCATACAGGAAAACTATTCATGCAGTATAAGCACAGTTGGAACGTGCCTCCGGCCAATCAGACTCTTGAAACAAACCCACCCCCTCTATGAAGTCCAGGTATGACAGACGACGCAGGCGGGTTTGTGAGGACGCCCAGCCTCCAGCTAAATGTTTCTCTGAGTTAGAAGATCTGGGATCAAACAACGCTTGAAGGGTTTATGAGTAACCATGGTGAGAGAACAGAGCCACGGCAACGTTTGGGAAGAGTAACCATGGCAAGACTGTAACCATGGTGAAGTTTAGCCCGTATCCAGAGCAAGGGCAGGGCGGTCTGCTGGAAAGAGCCCAAAGTGTTCCTGGCAGTTCAAAATCAGGTTCCCATGGGTAGCAGTACTGCATGCATGACACGAATATTCTCAAAACAAAAGCAGAAAGGTCAAAGATCGGCGACAAGTTCATGATTGTGCATGCAGGTTGGAAGACAGGAAGAACCAGAGTCAGGAAAAAGTTAGTCTGAATGTGCAGATTCATACTGTATTCCTCATTTCCGACAGCTAGCACCATCTAGTATGTTTGTGTGTGTCTGTGTGTGTCTGTGTATTCACTCCAAACACTAATAAACTAAATCCCAGTTTGCAGCAACAAGGTAACACTCATACAGTAAACCTATAAAAGCATAAAGGCAGGTAGTGTGAGCAATTACTTCTCATGCATGAGTCACTCTCTGTGTCTCTGTTTATATGTGTAAAACCAAGCAGCAACTATCAGGGCTGAAAAATAAAGTGAGCAAGGCAAAAAAACGCAGTTCCTCTAGTGGACATTTAAAGGCCAGCTCTGATAGCGAGCCAATCCCCAAAGACATGTTAAAAACATACAAGTTTAACTATTGACTGACAGGTGGATGCTGACATGAGTAAATGTAGTCTCCAAGGCCTCACCTCTATTATTGAGTCTCCAAATGCGGCATTTGGGAAAACCTGACAAATTATCTGGCTTATTGTTAAATCTACCAGTCCAGTCACCTTTAACACTGCAATAGTACTGACTTAGAGTTGGTAATTACTTAAAAAGATGTTGTGCTTTAAAAAGTAGGCAATAAAAGACAAAATATACATGATTGTAATAGTTCTCTCCGTGAGACCTGTATCTATGTGTTTGCACAGCTGTGAAGTATAGGGAATCACATTTATGATTCATGAGGATTTAAGCCACACGGATAAACTAATAATATTTGTGGACACACAGTTAAGCTCACAGAAATGATGCATGCAGACAGACAGAGGTGCACTGGGGGAGGGATCTCATCTGCAGCATTACAGCTGTTTAAAAGCCCCACATGCATGTCCAGGGCACCTGTAAACAGACCATCCCCAGAGACACCACAGCATTCCTCCGCATTAGGCTACTAGCATTACTGGGCATGAAACATATTGGACTCAGTTAGGCGTTTAGATCGTTGATGGGTTTCTCTGTTGCTATTTGTGGATCTGTTGTCAGTTACACAGGCGACACAAACAGAAGGACAAACAGACATTCAGATGGGTGGAGTTTACAACAGCTAAGCTGTTTACTTCATAGAACCATGAAAACCTTCCAGCTGCCTTCCAAGTAATTTATTGCATTGCCTTTTGTCTCCCAACCCCCCAGCTAGCAAAAGTGCAATCATCCTGATTTGGCACGAGGTTTTATGATAGGGAAGAGGTGAAACAGAGAGCCCTGGTTTCTTGAGCTGTTCACCCATCATGCCCCAGGAGGATGCTGGCAGTGATTCAAGGTAAATCAAATGATCAGCTCAATACAGTCACATTTTTACATTTTCTGAGGATTTCTTCAACAGCTGCTTTCCGATAATTTATTGCGAGACATTTGTTGTTGGTGTCACAGTACAATTTGGCTGCAACTAGAGCAGCTGAACACAGTTTTGCTATGGGCCAGTTGGGATCCCATGAATGGCTGGAAATATGTTGTGCATGAACACAGTTTGATAAATAAAAAACTAAAAATATCGTGGATATCATTTAGCAATGATTTAGTCCACATAAAGGCCTCAAAGTTACACCATTTAGTCAGTGCGGGTAACTAAATACACAAAAACCAACAAATCAAACTAAGTCTGCAGCTGGCTACGATTTGGGCCTTTGCCACTTTTAATTGACAAAGGTCTCATGTGTCTTTGAGTTTTGACACATGAGACTAGAGCAATGCTACTTTATAGCTCAGTCACACTAGAATAAAAATAGGATATCAACCTCCTTGGAGAAAAGTTGCCCAGTGATTGCACTGAATATTTTTGCGTTAAGACACCAGAGGCTGAGCGTGCAACACCCTTTACTTTTGGATGGTAACTTTCAATCGACAAAGGATTGAAAGACAAGAAAGACAAGAAAACTCGCAGCGTGGCTTGAGTGCCGGTGATGTCTTTACTTGACTGTGATAGGTCAAAACGCCTGCTGTGGTGCTAATGTGAGGGTTAGATGCTCAACTCCCACAGTGACCACTCACAAAACACATGCAGTTTCAATGAACCCTGCAAAGGTTTAAAGAGCAGCCTCAGTTGCTGCACAGTATGTATTTGCTCATGTCATGGAGCAGAGAGTGCCTGTGTTGACCTTTAAAAAAGGGAGGCCTGACCTAGAATCAAAAAACTAGGAGCGGAAAAAGCACAGCAAAACGGAAAACTGGGGTTCTCCCTTGTAAAGCCATTGAACTGAGTTTACTGCTCACTGCGGTTTTCCACTAGGGAAAATTTCCACGGTCATCTCCCTGACAATGCTGCTCTAGCACAACCCAGAACAACAAACTGTGAGTCAGCTGTGGATCCAACTATGTGTGTGTGTGTGTATAAGACATGAAAAATGTGCGCTCTATGCTCATAAATGTGTGTGCGTGCATGTGCATGTTTGTGCGTCTATGAACGTGCATGTAAGGAGTCTTTCCGACATCTGCATTCCTCTGTGGAGTGGGCTGGGACAGGGACCAGAGTGGAATGCCCCTTTGGGGAATAAACAGGAGATACATACAGATAGAGGAAGTCCTCCACTGTCGGTTGTTACTGGAGAAAGTGTGTGTGCAGTTAGAGTTATGCGTCTTCTATGCTGAAGATGCAGGGTGGAGTGAAGGGTTTTTCCTACAGCTGACTATGTGGACTTGACTCAAAACAAATCTCAGCATCCACTGATCTAGTAACGCATGAAGCAATGTGGTTACTGTCAGGTTCAATAAGTCCAAAGCACCAGATCTGTGTGTTCTCGGTGCATGACCCTGTGTGGATAAAAATATCCCCACTGTTTATGCTGCTTTGTGGAAACACATTCCTTTTGTTTCTTTTTGGCATCTTTTCAAAAGAATCATTCTAAGCGTGTCAGAAAATATCCACAGATAAACTGACCAATCAAAGTACCTTTAAAATTTCACTGTATTTCTCTTGCAACCCCTATTATGTTTCTATAATTCTCTTCAGCAGAAATCAGCTGAACAGTAAAAACATTATTAAGCTACAACATGTTGCCGGTTCTTTGGTGCTTTTTAAAAGTTCTTTAGTTTTTGGGGGTTTTTTTTGCTGGTTTTATATCTATAAGATGGTTTAGGTGACATGAGGGTAATGAGGCTGCATTAGCCAACTTATTAGCTCAGAAAGGGATCAACTTAGAGCGCCAACATTTATAGAAAAGTCTGAATCAGTGTTGAATGATACATTACATTTCTGTAACCAACCACTGTTAGTCCAGCATCTAGAATCCCAGATAATAACTGTGTAGCAAAACACAGTCAAAAAATAGAGCTTCATGGATTCCCCAAATCCATAACAGTGACTATATTCATCATGCATGAGCATGAAGGATATTAAGGTATTATCTGTGTTTTGCGGGTGAGTCTTGGTTTATGATGCCAGATTAACAGTCCTAGAACTTACAGGCAGCAACCAACACATTTAATTATTAACCAACCATGAATCAGATTCTTTAAACACATCAACAAATTAAATAGAAATATTATAAATAATTTTCATGAATTTGACAACCTCTAAAAAAGTGACAGACATGAGAAAGAAGTGCACAAAAATTTTCCCTTTGAAATTGAGGAAGACTTAAAAAATAAACATGATATTTTGAGTATTGAGGTGCCAGGGAATTTAACGAATAATTAGGCAGATTTGAATTTGAGCTTACTTTTTTATTACAATTATTATTCTAGCCCCATGAAAACATTTCTGTTTTTTCACCATGCTGCAGTATTATTTGGCCTGTATGTGCTATTGGCTATGAAATAAAACGATATAAAGCTTTTATGAGGTGTTGTAAACGCATAAATGCAAAAAATATGGGTCATTTTAACCCACCGCTTTGTGCTTGCTAGGCAGCATGATGGTGTTATGATACATCATGTGTACTTCAGCTTTTGTGGATATAACTGAGATGTTGCTGTCATGGAATTAAAGCTACAGCATGCTCTCATAATGTGCTGCAGGTGCATAATTGCAAAAATTAGGTCATTTGAGCCCATTACTATGTGGTTTCCAGGCAAACTGATGGTGTCCTAATAAATCATGAACTTTTGTGGGTATAAGTTAATATGTTGCTGTAGTGAAATAGAAACGATACAATGCTTTTACAAGGTATAGCTGCATAAATGCTAAAAAAAAAAAAAAAGGTCACATTAGGCTGCTGTTAGGTGGTTGCTAGGCAATGTGACAATGTCATCATATCTGATATAGATAAGAACCTTTCTGGGCCTAAGATGTACCTGTGTGTCAAGTTTGGTTACTCAACTCCTGATCCTGTGGGAGGAATCGGCGGCCCAGACTCAAACACTTACTAATATAGTAAGAAGATTAACAGACAAAAATAACTGCATAAAAATAATACAAATTAAAAAATGTGTGTTCTGGATGTGAGGCTGAGTATCTGTCATCTGCTTACCCTAGCACAATGAGCTCTCCATACTTCACTGGCACTTTGGTGGAGGCGGTGGTGGAGATGTTTTCCTGCTCCGGGGAGTACATTGGGCACGGTTGATTGAGGTCTGGAGGAATTGGAGGCAAGGAACGATGGGTGAGATGCAACGGGGTCACGGGAGGAAGGAAGGGGCAACGAGGGGAAGGGAGGGGGTTGGTGCTGATCGAATGGAGCACTGGGGAGAATAAGGAGAAGAAGGAAGGGGAAGGGTCAGCTGAGCCTCAGCTCCACCCTGTCATGCTTCATGGGTCCGTCTCTTGTAGCTCCACTTGTTCTACACTGAAAAGTGACAAAGACACAAAGATTAGTGTGTTTACTCACAGACAGTCCTGGTATCAGATCATTTAGATACACACTTTTCTTTTTTCTGCAGTTTACTTTACTATTTTCACCTCAGGCTGAGAAGTAAAATGACCTTAAAGACTTTACAAAGTTGGGCATCCTTTCATCTTCACTTATAGAATAAACTACGAGTTTAAGATTTTAACAAGCCCTCAATCATGAGGCTGTCCTTTATAGGGGCTCCACATGTGTAAGTCATTTAATGCCACTTTAAATGAAGATTAATGAAATGACATTAAGACCAAATCTTTGTGTACGGGGATCAAAATTATAGGCGGCTGCAGCCACAAAACTTTGTAAATAAGACTTATAAATTAACCCCATAAAAGATGGTAATTAAAACAACAGAAGAAGCAGAAATGAAATAAACTGATAATTATAAATGAGACCAGAACCGATGACAGATGGAGATAGATGGAAATGATTTGGTAAGTTTTTCCTGAATCTTCACCAGTGTTGGTGTCGACCAGAAGAATATCCAGGCGGCCTGTTCCAGATTACACGAGGGGTCGAGCTGGTTCACAGTTTACAAGCATGTCTGAGCGATATTAAGGTCCCAGATGTTGCAGGGTCTTACTAACATCCACTAAAATTTTAAAATCAATTCTAAATTTAACGCAAAGCCAAAGTAATGACCTCAGAACAGGTGTCATATGGTTATATTTTCTTCTTCTTTTTAAACTGCGGAATGTCTGAAGTCAATTAAGATGCTCTTTTGATATTCTTTCGAATATCACGGCCATATTGTGACCATAATCAGTCCGTGTGGTCTGAATACGGTCACAATAGACAACCTTAAACTTCCGCAGATTAAATAAATAAAGGCAAATGTCTACACCTTCACATGTCTGGATGGGAAATCTTTCTGCTGACTGATCTGGGTGTCTGCGTAAAGCGCTTTGAGTCATTTTCTGAAGTCAGCATTTATACACAACTTTCTAAATACACAGGAAATCAAAGAAAGGAGAAGAGAAAGAGAGTGTGTGTGAGAAAAGAAGGCATGAGAAAAATGGAGAGGATGGACTTCCTGTTACTTTAAATTTAACTCACGACCTTTCTTGTGTAAGTCCCCCTCTCTTCCAATTACAAGGTAAAAAAAAACAAACAAACAGCATGCAAATCTTTCCAAATAAGAATATCATCACTTCAATTCCAGGCAACCCTCCACATATGAAGCAGAATATTCCCTGAGTGCCTATTTGCTTAGAGAGCGCATGAATAAAGTATAGGAAGTAAAGTGTTTTGATGAAGAGTGGGGGTAGGTTTGTTGTTTCTCAGTACTCTTAGTGAGGCTAATACAGTCCCAAAAGACTGAGCGTTAGGTTCACGCAGAGGCCTTCCAAAAAAATATTTAAGGCACAATGCCCTATTTAGTTTGAACTAAAGGCAACAGTTATATGAGCGCTTGTGGAGCATCAGAGTACACCATTTAAAATCAAATCGAGCCCGAATCCAAGGACGTGGCTTGTAGATGATAATTAAACAACTCACAAACTTCCTTTGATAGACTAGACTTGTTTTAGGACCAAAGTTAGAAGAGATTCATCTTTGCATAAGACTAAAACACCAGAGGCATCAGTACCACTGGCCTCTGTCCAGAAAATAAAGCTTGTTCCAGGAGTTGGTTTTCTTTAATCTGAGATCAACTGGCCACTAAATTGCTATCGAAGGTTTTTGTTATTACAGATGTGTCTGACCTGACTGCAAGCCCTCAACTTGTGGTTAGAATTACTTACTTAGTGATTCTTAGTTTGTTAAATAAAGTCTGAATTTGTAGCACCAAAACCACTAATAACAGGTGTCCTATGCAGCATGGCATAGGTGAGCGCCTAAGCCATGCTGCAGTTAAACTGCTGTCCTGCAGAAATTACCTAACTATTTGAGCAGAAATTTCTTAATTTCTGTTTCAGATGTACGAGGTTTCAACTGGAATCTAAATGCAAGTAGCAATGCAATCTTTGTGATTTTCGCAGAGTTGTCACAGTCAATCACCATATTCTCACATGTAAGATTGCCACCTTGAGCCATGCAATCACAAACTGACAGCAGAGCCACTTTGCCACACCAAAGTGGCTTTGAAGACAGAAGCTGACTATGAATGTTTGCAGACCTGGTTTCAATCTCTTAAGCAATCATCTCAAAGGCAACAAAACTGCACACTCACGCCACACGGTCGTAAAACCTCTGCTCGTGCCACGCTCTCCAATTACGCCAAGTCCCCATACCACCAGCATCAGTAGCCTTCTATAGGCAAGCTGGCCATTAAAGCACTTTTACACTGTACATTTCTCTCTGCCCTGCTGTTATCACAGATGTGTTTAACTCGCTTGTCATCCTAACAGAACGAATTATCACAGTAACAAGTGTCAAATGTATTGTGAATGAGGTTTTCTTACCTCTGGAACAGAATCTGGAAGTTCAGAGGAAAGCTTTTTATGGAAAGGCATCTCTCATCAAACTATTCCAGAAATGAAAAAGCTACTTCCCAAAATATATATTAAAAAAAAAGATGTTCTGCTGTTAAGAACAGTGCACACATGAAATAGAACGCACAGTACCATGCTGTGCAAAACAAAGTCTGATATGATTTGTTGCCCTCACTTTTAGAAGTCTGCTGATTACGCCTACAGCTCATATGCTCAGTGGGTTACTAGGAGGAAGATGCCTCTTTGCGCTAAATGGTAGATGCATACACATAAACAGTTCCCACACAGAAACAGGAAGTCAGAGTGTTTATACCACCACAAGCGCCGCTTTCAGGCCGATCAGTTGTGACAAGCTGTGGGTATCAGTGGTGCACCCAACTCTCATTTTTTCTACTGCTTCGACATGTCATGTGCAAATTAAGCTCGCAGTAGCTCAAAACGTTACCTGGAGACGAGTAAATATTACAGCAGAGAGCATGGGGAAACACTGCATTGTGGTTTACACTTGAGTGGCAGTTTCTAGAGGTGAGAACACATTTACATAATTTAGTTCACTGGTGAAGAAAGGCTTTCCCAGGTTCAGCTTTGGGCAGCTTTTAATGACCCAGAAACCTACTTCTTGGCCTTGCTGACAGTAATCTGATCTCTCGTGATAACATGAGAAAAAATAACATGAGGGAGGAGTTGGTTTTTTAAGTACTCAGATGAGGGCATCACAACTAAGATTTTTAGGAGCTAGACGCTTTACATGCTAAATGCTCATGCAGTCATAAACTGCTTTACAAAAAGATCCATGCAGCCACAGTGATATTACTCACTGGTTTTGGACCACGTTCTCTATTATTTTTTGGAGCCAGAGGTGACCATATTTAGATGCCTGACACCTACCTTTGTCATGACACCTATTCATCAGATAGATAAACTCTAGTATCCAAGTGGATGAGCTCAACCTGTGAGCTTTCTAAAGCTCTAAAGTTGGGTATTTTAAAATGAGTGTCTATGGGGAATGACAGTAGGCAGCAAAAGATGGATGCAGTTACCATGATGTTCCCCACAAAACCTCAAAATCTGTTTTTTTGCCACCATCTTGGCGTTGTGAAACCAGATGTGACAAGAATGAGGGGGACTATGTTGGTTAATGGTGGTGGTTAACAACTTGTGACTGACAGGCAACTGGGAAATCCTCCTTTCTGAAACTTCAATATGACTGGAAATGAGTGATGTCATGGCCCAGGACTGCTTTGCCATAGAATCCTATAAGATGAGAGCCCCTTTTTGCAACCACAGACATCACTTCTTTGTGGCCAATAAAAAGAGCTTGAGTTTAACTCATGTCTTGTCTTTTTGAAAACTAAAAAACAAAAATTTGGTCCACCCCAAGGATCGGGTCCCCCGACACAAACAGAGTAACATAGTGTACGCTGTTAAGTGCCAGGAGGATTGCTAGGATTAATACATCGGGGAAACCAAACAACCTCTGGCGAAGCGGATGGCACAACACAGAAGAGCCACCTCGTCAGGCCAGGACTCTGCAGTCTATTTACACCTACAGACTAGTGGACACTCTTTTAATGATGAGGATGTACACATCCTGGACAGGGAGGAACTCTGGTTTGAGCGGGAAGTCAAGGAGGCGATTTAGGTGAAAAGGGAAAGACCATCTCTGAATCGAGGAGGGGCCCTAAGGGTACATCTTTCGCCATCTTGCAATGCTGTGATTGCAGCCATTCCCCAACTCTCTTTGAATCGTACTCATGGCCATTGATCAGTGGTCTTTGATCAATGAGCTTTGATCAGTGGTTGTTGATCAATGGTCATGAGCATTTGCATATTAATGAGCAAGGAACTGCTCTCACAGCCCATTGTTCCTTCAGTGGTGCTGGTTTCAGTCATTATGCAAATGTACTGTTTATAAGATTGGGAAAACCTGCAGTCAGCTGAGACTGAAGAAGTCACTTGGATGAGTAACGAAACGTTTCTCCCACTGAAAACGCTACGTCCAGATGAACAGAATCAATTATTTGGGATTTGAAAACTATTGTTACTAGACACAGACAACGCAGCGATATTCAGTGTTAGTACATCTGGTACCAAGCTGGGACTACACATTATTTTTATCTGATACAATGGTCACAGTGTCAGATTAGCTGATTATTGTATTTGACTGAGAACTTGGTAATAAAAAAGACAACTGGTGACGACTGTGTGCTCACAGATCTCTGTGGAAGTCACAAAAATTCCAACGTGCTGTATCTGGTTCAGACTAGACAATATCAGATGATCAGGCACGTCATTTCACCCCATCAGAAAGATTATGACTTACTTAGATTAGCCAGAACTGTTGTGGCATTGCTGACACTTGAAGAGCAGAGTTCAGCAGGTGCTGAGAAGAGCAGTGAATCCTCTCAGCTTATCCCGACACTAGACACTACTGTGAAACTAGATGCAGCCCACATGCTCCTCTTACAGAAGAGGTTAAACCCACTAACCCTAAACCTCGACTCTGAATTATCAGCACACATGAAAACAGACGTCTTACTGTACAAAAACACACACACACACACACACACACACACACACGTTTGCACAATCAGCAGTGCTGAGCAAACTGTTGGCTGACTCACTGGGAGTTGATTTTTTTTCCAATGGATCTAGACGTTGAAAACAAAGCAAAAACAGGTCAGGATGCTGTGGGTTTCATTACTGGAAGCGGCTCCAGGGTGTTGATCTTTCTGTCTCAGCTCAGAAAAACCAGTAGCTGCCTCTTCAGGAACAAAAACTGCGCATTCTGGTTTTTTCTTAAAACACGACCGAGGTAATGGTGAAAAGTGAGGTGGGATTTGCGGTGCTGGATGCACATTTATGGACTCAGCCATGTTCAAACAAAGCTACACTAAATGGACAGCAAAGTGGACCATAACGAACAAACACAATCATTTAATCTGAAAGTTATTTTCTGGCTAATACTGTAGATTAATCATTTGCTCTACAGACAAAAACTCTGCAAATCTAATATTTTGTCACTGCTGGCATCTTCACATACTCACTTTACATGTCTTTAAAAACAAATGGGTGCTTTCACTCAAGAAAAAAAACTGGGCAACGATAAAGAGTGCTGCGGATTCATTTTCTGGCAGCTCTTCTCTGCTTTAATTTGGTTTAAACAATTTGTTAATCTGCCCACATCATTTGCTTAAAGAATCATCTTTCTGAGGAAAATAAATGCATTTTGTATTACGGACTAATAATATCCATAAACTGGAGGAGCTGAGGGGGAGCAAACTGTTTAAAAAGGACGTCCCCTGTACACATACGTTGCATACACTGCATGGGCGTGTATATAATTTTTTTAATGTGTGTCTGACTAAGCTCTCGGCCTCTGCAGCTCTTCATGACATAGAGCTCCGTGTGGCTGCATGCCAAGTGCTGCTTAGCGACCGAGACACAGTCCTACAACAATAGGGCCAGATCTCAGAAAGGCTGACTTTGCTGGCCGTGGTCACTGCTTGTAACGGCGAGCTGCTGACAGCGAGAACAGAACCCTCAAAATCAAAAGCCTTCTGAAAAGTTTACTTCATGAAAGCACCTGCTATTCTCACCGGCTTCCAAAAGAGCTCAACACATGATGAACACACACCAAATTTTTCATATTTGCATGCAGGATAGCAGCTGTACTTCTTCTTTTTAATGCATCGCCAACTTAGCAACAGTGCAACATGTCAAACTGTGCTATTTAGTGTATGCCATTGAGCAACACAGAGCCGTGCCCAGTGAAACCGAGCTTGCATCAGCCCCCCACGCCACACACTTAACAGAGATCTCTGCAGGATTTGAATCCAGCACAATGCTTTCATGTTGAGTTAAAATGTGTGCAGTTCTTAAAAAGGGTTGTGTTATGGTAAGTTAAAGGCTGACACACTTTCAGGATCACAAAGCACAGCTTTGTTGAAACAAACAACATAACTACAGAGGCAGCGTGTTTCTCGGCTGGCAGGTCAGGAACCTGAAATGGGTCAGAAAATAGAACTAACAGGGTCGTTCCTGCTTCAGGAACTGCTATTGCTGACCACTTGGTAAATAAAACTGTCTATTAGATAGAGTAAATTGACCCCAGTTTAATGGAATGGTTTAAGAAAATAATCTTATTACAGTTCCAATGACTTTTCTTTGGCTCTGTATGCAGGAAATCCCTTAACTACTCCGCAAAGTCTAGTGCATGACTGAGTGAGAAGGCAGGTCCTGATATGCATGAGCTGCTGGCCTAAGGCCTTCAGCTTGGCTCATGTGAAAACACCTCCCAAAACGGACACTTATCTACATATTAGTGACATTTTTAAGTGATTTAAATTCCTACTTTGGTGCCACAATTCCTACATGCAGCCCTAATGAAATCCCAACAGAGACAGACTTCAATATAGAAGCTAAAAGTGCAGTGTTATTCTATTAACCTTATCTAATCTAAAAACCCAAATGAAGGCATGTTATTGTTTGAGCGTATGTTTTAGGTGGAGGTCCTGACTATACATTAGCAAGATTTGTCAAGAAAAGATGCTCAAGAGGACACAGAAAGACTAAAGAAGGACTTTGGACACCTAAGATTGATTAGGAAGGAAAGAAAACCAGGACCTCCTACAGTGCAGCATCTTCATTACTGGAAAGCGGTAATGAAATCCTCCTGGCAAAGTGGGTCATCCGATCAATAAATAATCACAGATGTCTGGTACAGAGTCAAAGGGGATGGCATGTTTTAGCTCTTTTGGACTAGATGAGGTATTTAATATGAAATACCTGTTGCTTTGTGAAAAGATAACCTGGACTTTGTCGGTTTTTTAGTGTGAAATTGTACAGAATTAGAGAGGAGATCTTTAAATTCCATTTTTAGCAAATTCAATTTGTTTTACTTCCCCTTTATCTTAATAGCAAAGATGAAAGCTGCATTTGATGCTACTATAATCCAACACAGTGTACGGCGATGCTAAATTTTTTAATAACTGAGTTTCTGAAATAAAATCCACCTCATATTACTGTTCTTGAAAACACAAAAACACACAAACTGCCCGGGTATTCTGCCTGCTTGCTTAACAGTAAATATAATCCATGCAGGCTGAAAATAGGTAACTGTTGTTTTGTTAGTTTGGGCTTCTATGTAAAAATGAGAATTCTACGTGAGGAAAGAAATAAGCTCATCTCATCACTTGTGGCTCCTGTGATCTTAATCAAAGCTCTTTGTGACGAAGGTCATCATATGCCTAATCATCCCAGTATTACTGGCTCTCACCACATCCTCAAACGCTGAGGCTTTTAGGCATCTCACACCTTTCATGTTTCCTATGAGTGGCGTGCAAGCGAGGAGCTTTGAGCTCCCCAGCTGTTTCGTGCTGAGCAGCAGAATCACGTGCGCTTCAAAAGCTCGCAGCTTTTTAAAAAACAGAATCTCTCCCTCCGCCATCGGGCCGAGAAGCAGCGACACGAGGGGGGCTTTAACTTCTTTCCATCATGTGTGCATAAAATCAGAAATTCTAATGCACCGCGCTAGCGTGAACTGAATTTTCCTGCATCTCGAGCCCAGAGCTCACTTTACAGAAAGGTGCTAAGTTCAAGACAACAGTGCCAAAGTCAACTCTGCATTCAAAGAACCCAGAGTCACATCTGCAGTCAGAAAAATAGACACATAACATGATGTGCACTACTGTACTGTCAGTCGGTGGAGTATGGTTAGAGAAACTGCTGAATCTGCACACAAGCAGCTGGAAACAAATAAGACAGAGTAGGGAGAGGTGAGACGTCTTCTTAAATGCAAACGTCGCTGCTCAAGCAAAATATCCAAAAGTCTTCATTTTAGTGCTTAAAAGGATTGATCAATCAGTTATTTATGATTGCCCCTTAACTCTGAGCAGTAGGGCTGTGCGATATGACCAAAATCTCATATCCCGATATAAGAATTCTATCATCCCGATAACGATATAAATCACAAAAATGTAACATTTTCTGTAAATTCTGTGAATCTCGGGCAGCTCGACTTGCGGGAAGCGTTTCCAGCTGCGCGTCATGTAGCTGGAGTCGAGTGTTTTAACCGATGCATAAAACTATACATTTTTAGACATAAGTTGTAACGGCCGCTGTTTTCTTTGTGAGTATTTATTACACGGCGTGCTGCGGGGAAAAGCCTGTTCTAACGTTTGAGTCTAAGGTTTATCTTTTAGCACCTGGCGGCTCTTTTTTAATTCTCATCCATAAATAATCTGCTCTTTCACGTGATTCAGTTTATTTTGAAAAGTCTCAACAGGATCTTGAGCTTTATTGTGAAAGGTTTATGTGGAACATAAACAAGCGGACACGCGATGGTGTCGTTGTTGCTAACAACAACGCATAAAAACAGGCGCTTGTCCGTCCGTAGTGTGGTTATATTAAATATAAGAGAAAGAGAGAACTTTAAGAAATTAATATAGCCACTACAGTGACCATCAAAACGGTGAAAAAATATTGCCGTAAACAGTTTATTTTGCGACACCACGAAACAAACAATAGCGTAAAATGAAGCGATAGACGTTTTTATATCGTCATCCGATATATATCGTTATATCGAACAGCCCTACTGAGCAGACTTATTTAGTCTACTTACTGCAATAGAAAGATGAAAAAACTGTTGTAAACAGAGAACACGGCAATGTAGAGCAGCAAGAGAGATGCTCGGTGGTGCTGAAGGACAGCCGTGCTGTGACAAACGTTTTAGCTCTGATTGCAATCTGTGCTGAAACCTTTTTATGTCGCAGGTGAAAGCTCTTGAAACCGTGATGCTTACAAGTGAAATATCAGAAATCCACAGCAAATGAAAAACATCACGATATTCTGAGCTACTTCAGAGATACAGTGGGTGTTGTCCTACTTTCCAACTGAATTTACAAAAATACTTTATTGGTACAAGTGTTGGTTTATGGTAATGTCAGTAAGACACCTGCTCCCACCCACTGTGCCTTCCTCCGACACTCAGGTCAGGTTAGTATTTCTAGGTACCAGCCTGAACATCAAAGATGGTTACAGTGCAGCAAAACCAAAGAGGGTTCCCATCAACCAAAAAATGGTCGAATGCATGAGCAGTTTTTTTTACTGTTTTTTAGATGCCTCTAAATTCTCATATAGAAATGATTTTTTTTCCCTGCACAAGTAACCTTCTTTAGTACAGATTTAAGGATACCATCAGGATAGAGCACAAAGGAAGTTTATAAATATTCATTGTGCTTTTTCTAAAGTGAATTAAAATCTTTGTATCCTCATCCAGTGGCTAATCATCTCACACCACCAAGAATGTGAAAAATAAAACTCTTTGTCCCCGTCACACTCCCAATCTGCCTAACCTGCGTTCTGTATGGAAACCAGGGTAAGCTTCTTGAGCTCAGCAGAGCAGCGAAAACAAATCTGAGTGCAGAAGCTCGTGGCCTTGAGGAATGACCTTCACAGAGAGGAGGTTATTGCTGCTGTGGTCAAAGCCCCTCGCTCATAGCTGCAAATCTGAAATGTAATTCCTGCTACTATCCAAAGTGCAGAAGCACATTTCTGTCATAACATTATTCACTCGAGTGAAGTGCAAATGTAAATCTTATATGTAACTACGGTGACGGCCTGCACCAGCCATCACGGGGCCTGAAATTCATATTTCCAAACTGAGAGGAGTATTTGGCCTTAAATGCTTCCCGCAAAAGGGATTTATACACTTTGAGGGTGTTCCAGCACCCTATAAGGGAATAAGGCGGGCAACTTGGGCAAGACGAAGCATGGCGTTTTGAGAAGTTTACTTGTAACCTGCAAGTGGAAGTTCAGGTTCTACCATCTCCTCTCACTGATCTGTCAGTTATTTTCTAAATGATGACATAATCATTGAGTTAATCTTATTAAGAGAAATAACATATTTATTCAAAAATATTACTTTAAGGACAAGTTTATGAAGTATTTTAACTCAGTCATTTTAAGTTGTCCTAAAATATGACAGAATAACAAAAATTGATACAAACGTTGTAAAATGGGAAACCTTTGCTGACACAATGGCAGCAATATTTTGTCTTAAGAAAGCAACTTAAGGGGCTTTAGTGTAGAACCTTCTTGTGTACTACAAAGCAGCCACTGTAGACTTCAAGGGTCGGGTTAAACATTTACAATTGGGTACAAACATTTATTAAACAAAGCATAAGAAAAAAAGAGAACAGCGTCAAGCTTACAACTGTGATTTTTATTTTCCTAGAAGAATCTCGATGTGGGGGAGGAGTCAGATGGCTCAAATCACAAACCTCAAACACCAGCTGGTTGATGGAAGAGCCAATTTCTCAGCCGACTCAAAATGTTAGCTGTCTGCCAGATTATGATTTCTAATTAAAAAAGGTTTTAAAAAAAGAATAAAAACACAAGGATTGCAGCTGATCGGGGAGACTAGAATGAGTCTAACTTTCAGTGAGCTGATGAGAATAATTTCTGCCTCTTTACCTTTAATGAGAGCCGACAAGATGTTTGTTTAAATAAATTATTAGCTCAGCCTTTTCACATCCAAAGAGCAGTGAGAAGGCCTTTTCTGCAACTAACCCGTCACACGATTAATCTTTGCAGCATCAGGTCAAAGTGCTAATAATCCAGACGCTGACGCCCACAAACAAATTACAACCAAATGTGAAACAACAAGTTTGATGCAGATGGCGGTGTAAACATAACAATAAAAAAGCCTCACGGGTCTTGACATCAGTCGTCTCTTTATGGCTTTCAAAGAAGGAAAGAGCTTGAGATGAAAGGCTTCCTGCAGGTTCTTGGAATGTCTTTCATTGTTTTTCCAAATGGTGACTAAAACAGAGCATTATCCAGCACATCATGCTGGAGCTTTTACGACCGTAGAAAAAAAAAAAGGAGGACTGCAGGGTCTTGACCATAAACCTCATTCTCGTAAGTGCTGTTGGTCTTAAAAAACCAGTTTCATCCTAACAAGACCCAATAACAAGTCAAATCATGTGTTAACCCTACAAATTATGGTTAAGTATTTTGGAGAGTTCCGTTTGGGTGTGGGAGGTTGTGTGTGGGAATTTTCTAATCCACTGTGAGCGTTTGTGTGAAGTGAAATGCATTTGTGTGGGCGCAGGCTTGTTTTCGGGGTCTCCTCTTCAGTGTGCATAGCTGCACGGGTGGGTCAGTTGAGGAAGATTAGTTTGCACACTGGGAAGATTAGATGCTCGATGATTCAGAAAGTGATCTGGGAAGCAGGAGGGTGAGCAAACGTGATGATAGATTCTCTCTCTTTTCTTTCCGTCTGTGTTTTCCTTTGTCAGCATGGTTAGATCGATGGACATGAACAGCTGGTGTTAACATTACAGGACATGAAAAGAAAGGAAAGAGGAGGAGAACTCTAAGGAAGTCACCCGGGACATGGCACGGAAATGGACTCTGTGAAAGGTGTACACTGTTTGTTCTCATGAGTGGCCTTCCACTTATGTCTACACTTAAGAGTCCTCAGTCCAGCGCCATGCTTTTTGGACTAGAGTAGCTCTGCACAATTCACAATTCAAAATGATCCCAATTTAATTAAACTGGGCCCCTCAGTTAATACTGTATCAGGAATAGACACACACTCACCAGACACTTCCTTAGGTACACCTGCTGATAAAAAAAAAAATCTATTCAGCCAATCACATGGCAGCAATTCAGTGCATTTAGACACATAGTCATTTTCAAAAGTCATTGTCCCGTTGGAGTTCAAACCGGGCATCACAATAATGAGGAAAGATGATTGGTCGTTAATGCCAGATGGCATCCGAGTATTTTAGAAGCTGCTGATCTACTGGGATTTTCCCACACAACCATCTCTAGGGTTTTTTGGACATTTATAGAAAATGTCCAAAAAAAGAGAAAATACCCAGTGAGCAGCAGTTCTCTGGGTGAAAATGCCTCGCTGATGCCAGAGGCCAGAGGAGAATGCCCAAACTGCTTCAAGCTGGCAGAAACTCAAATAACCACTTGTTACAACCAGGGCATGAAGAAGAGCATCTCTGAACACAAAACACACATTAAATGTTGAAGCAAAACCACTCCGGTCAGCTAAGAACAGGAAACTGAGGTTACAGTTCACACATTTCAGTTTCTATGGTTGGGTCAGAATTTGGCACAAACAACATGAAAGCATGGATCCATACCCTGTTTTGTATCAAATGGTAAATGGACTGATTCTTATATAGCGCTTTTCTACTCTCTCGGAGTACTCAAAGCACTCTATACAACATGCCACATTCACCCAATCACACCCATTCACACAAGCACTTTCTTCTAAGCTTTTTACTGCTTCCTAACTAACATTCATAGACATTAATACTCCGATGTATGTATTGGAGAGCAACTTGGGGTTAGTATCTTGCCCAAAAATACTTGGCATGCAGACTGGAGGAACCAGGGATTGAACCTCTAACCTTCCAATCAGTAGACTTGCTCTACCTCATGACCTACAGCCACCCCACATCAACAATTCAGGCTGCAGGTGGTGGCGTAGTACACTTTGGGCTCCTTAATACCAACTGAGCATCATTTAAATGCCAAACCCATCTTCTCATGGCTGCTTCCAGCAGGGTGCCACACCATTTCACGAAGCCAAAATCAAATTCAAAATGGTCCAACTTACTAAATCAATGCCATGAAGAATTAAGGCAGCTGTGAAGACAAAAGAGTCCAACCTGCTACTAGACAGGTGGACCTAATAACCTGTCTGGTAAGTGTTATTAAAAATAAACAAAAAAAAACCCCACAAGTCAACTTGTAGATGCATTCTGAATACTTTATCTTATTAACTGTTATCTAAAGGTGAGATAAGCTTAATGGTTCAATACAAACATGTACATTAACTGGCACATCTCTACTCGCTGCTTTCTCAGAACATGCACGACTGACCACATGTAAAACAGAACATCGAAGGCTTTGAAATGTTATGAGTAACGATGATTCTTGCTCAAAAGCAGTAAATTTTTTACAGAGTGGAGAGATGTTCCAGAGGACCGCTGGTTACTGTCCAAACTGACTGGATGATGCTTCGAGACAAAATCTCAAAATCTGCCTGCGCTTGGCAAATGCCGAGCGTTAATTTTCCGTGCTGCTCACACTCTCCTTCAGTGGTGTGACTTGGATTTAAGAAAAAGGGCTACAACACCTCCTACAATGTAAAATTTAAATTCTTACAGTTAATGCAAAGATTTTTTTATGTTCACAATGAGCTCATTATCAGTCCATTTCTCTATCTATTAAACTTATTTCTAATCAAACAGATTTTTCTGGTCATAAAATAAACCCCCAAAGAGGACATGAGAGTTATTTCCATCCAGAGAAACTATAATCCAAGACGACCTTGTGTCTGGGAAATTCACGGCTGATGCAATGCTACAGAAAATTAGTGTAGTGTGAATTACATCGCCTACAGCTCAGCTGGGTGTACACACAGAGATAAGACGGCATTATCAATAGCAGTCAAAGTGGGAATTCCTAACACGTGCTGCTGAGTGGTAGTTTCAGCAATAAAACTGAAATAAAATTACTGTTTGTATGGCTGTGAGTGGTTTAAATGTATTTTAATTTCGATGTTATTCTGAGGCTAAAGAAATACAGGACCTCACAGGACCATAGGATCATTTCTGTTGGGATTAGACATGCCTGCAGCTCGGCCTGCTTGAAAGTGATTTACACCGAGCCAGTGTGTCGATGCACACAGGAAGTCCCAATTCCCTGCTCTCTCACAGACAGGCACACACTTATCGTGTTCAGGGGTCCCTGGAGGTGCTCTCCAGTGTGCGTCTGTGTGTGGTCCAGTATTTACACCATGATGGATGAACACATAGTGTCAGGCTAGGATCACATGAGCCCCATGACGCTGCTCGACAGGGAGAAGATAAAAAACAGTGGGCACAGTAAGGCAGACAGCGAGTCTGTCCAGCTCAGAGGAAACTGGAGACAAAGGGTGGCAAGTTCAGTTAACCTCCAGGTTTAACTTCTAATAATGAAGCTAAAACACACTTTAACAGAAACTCAACACACTATAACTTCTATACTGCACACACTACAAAACTCTTTGTACAGATATATTGGGCAAATCCATGGACAGCTCCTTTGTTTCGTTTTTAGTTTTGGTGGTCTCTTTCCTTTGAATTTAACTCAATAAGTTGTAATTTGTCCAAATTATACATGTTCTTTCTGTATATTAGTTCTGCTTCTCAAAAGACAGGGCAGTTACCCAAAAATGATCGTCTTTTGTTGTGGCCCAGTCAACTGGTGTCTAAAAGCTCATATTTTACACCTAGACCAAAAAGTTTGCATGTGGTTGTGTGTCCAGATCAAATAATATGATGTTATTCCCACAAGCTAAATTATTTTAAGTCTTTTGACTCATTTTAGTTCATCTGGTTTAAACTGAAATGTTGAATTGATCCTGCCTGGTTGGGAAATTTATCAGTGAACCTCGACTTTGCAGTCCAACGTTGAAAGAGAGACAAATTTAAAGAAATTCAAAACAAAAGAGAAAAAAAAATCCAGGATCTAGGTTTTACTGCAGGGTAATTGTGAATTCCTCCTCAAGCTTGCAAGTCTACTCGTCATCTCATCATGAGGATAATTTAATCACTACCCAATCAATAGAATCCCATCAGCTATCACCTAATGTATCAGACCAGTGTTTCCAGCTTTTCAATATTGCTAGTGTATATCTGGATAATTAATAAGTAGGCCACGACTTCCTGTTCGTTATAGCCCAAATACAAATGCTCATTAATTTTGTAAAAAGGCCATTTATCATCTACTGACAGCAGATGGTTTTGAGACTGTATTTTGGCCACTGTATCCCTCTTTTGATTTACACATGCACTGTTTACATGCATGCAACAAAAGCCCACCCAGGTGTCGTCCATAAATACCAGTTGGAAGACGAACAAAAACCAAAAAAGCTCCCGGTACCAAAAACTGAATATTCATATTCATATATCAGTTTATTGTAACTGACTGCTGCAAAATATATGACTTCACTGGATCTCATTTGGTTTTGTTTGTCTTAATCATGAAAGCTGAGCAGAATTGTGATTTACACAAGAAGGGAGACTCAGCCAAAAACCATTAAAGTAAATGTGAATAAGCAGCAGACATACACGACTAGCTCAGGATGGTGCGCATATGCTCTCTAGTATGGCAAATAAAAAAATAATTAGCTTCAGCCCATCTGTCATTTTGTATGTGAGGTAGAGTTAAATTTCCTCCCTTTTTATGGAAACATATTAGAAGACATCCATTTTCTGTGGTGTTTGGGCTTTCTGGAGTAACCATTAGCTTATACCAGAGACCTTATAAACTTCTACACAAAGCAGACCAATTTCCCATGTGGTGTTACTCAAACAGTGAGTCTACATAGACACTGTAGTGGCTAATATTAAGCCACGTCGAGCTACTTTTAAGAGGATCTTCCATAGCTGTGACGATGGCGGAAAAAATGAGTAGTTGCTAACAAGGCCGATTACAATAATCCACTTTGGGCCGGATGCCAAGCACTTGACCCGAGGAAGTGTTGCCACAACAATGCTCGCACTCATCAGCTACAAACAGCCAGGCATGAAATATGTGGAGCAGGTCAGGAAGGGGACTTGAACGTTAGGGACAAGGTGAGGAATGTAAACCTGAGCTGTGTTGCTGAAAGCATATGTGAACATGGTGAAGATGGCATCAAAGGTCAAGGGGCTCCGTGTATAAAGCAAAGCTACAAGGAAACATGCAGGAGCATCCCATAAATGCTGCTGCAAGCTCAACACATCTCACACCTCTCTGGCCAATTTTAACCGTGAACATGGCACATCCATTTACAAAGCATCTCATATTTCACTTCAAAAGTAAAAATGCTGCCTAGTATAAAATGGCAACACACACCCACCATTCCTAATGGGAGACTGGAGTCAAACCCCTCTGGCATCAAATTCCTGCTGAGAACTTAATTAAATAATTAAAACAAACCATTGGTTGCTCCAGAAGCCCCAACGGACTGCAGCTCCACAAAATCCAAGAGCGCCCCCACGGAAACAAGATCCGCTCAAGGTCTTATAATGTGGGACACCAGCGTTGGACTGTCTGGAGGCTAGGTATATTAGAAGACTAAGTCCACTGTGAACAGAGGTGAATCTGACTCATGGCTAATGTGTCATGGCTCATCCCAGTGTTTCCTTCTTTCCGCGTCTTTACTCTCAAATAAAAGCAGCTCAGGATGAGTAATAAAGAATAGAGGTGGTTCCCATGTTTTCCTGTTGTTTTTTTTCTGAATAACATCCATGTGAATCAGACTTCCCAAAATCTACCTTGGGCTGTGTTAAATTAAGAATAATTAAAATAAGCCTTGATTCTCCCAAAAACTGGCTATAGCAGTAAACCCTATTTTGTCTGGCAAATGGAAGAAATGAATTTTACCTCAAGGACACTGGGTTTTCCACTAGCAAATACCTAGAAACCTTTAGATCTTCATGTTACAATCATCTAGCAAATATTCACACCTTGAAACACCCCATATGGAAAAGAAATAGCAAAAACTTATAAAAGACTTGCATAAGATGTGGCCTACTTCATATAGTGAATCATATAAGGCTTATGATTTACTCATGAAAGTGGCCACTTTCTCATTACTTTCATATATTGTTTTAGGAAGTATCCAAAACATACAAGTTTCATTTATATAATTTTTCAAGGGATCTTATATCTGTTTTCACTTTTGTATGCTTTTCATACAAGTTTCACACAAGACAGATACAAACTTTATAAGATTTATATATATCTTTTCCATATGGGGACCGAACACAAATTAATTTTTGCTACGAAATATAAAAAAAGCCGGGCAGGGTTGCATGTTAATATGTTGAGAAAAAAGGCCATACGGTTACTGTCACAGTTTGCCCCTGTGCTGCTTTGCCCACTGTGGAACTAAGATATCTTTTTTCAGTTTTCAGGGAAGGTCTACTGTCTGGTTTTCCCGTGAGCTGCACCGGGAGGAGGATAACTGATGACAGAAGGCAGGGGTAGAAATAGGAGGGCTGGTGTTCGAGTTACAGTCTCATTAAAGATTCAGAGGGAAGAACACAGACTATACACACAGACGACAAACAGCCTCGTAGGTGGACGTGTAACAAGACACAAACCTACGCAAGGTCTTAGACATGCAAAAATGACACGATCACAGAGGCAGACATATAATGTAGGATGATTGCATGTGCGGTACATGCAATCAGACACTGACGCATGTGTACAACAAGGATGTTCTGTACTCACATCTTAATACAAGCAGGCCATAAAAACATGGAATCAAGCATAAGCATGCAGTCATAATCACAGTTACAGAACAGGATATTACACTGAAGTACATTATTTCCTGGATACTCATCACAGTAATAAACTTAAACCTTTACTACAAAATGTAATCATGGATATAAAATTTTGACACCTGTGTGTTTGTGCAGTATGTTTTTTCTTCATTATCTTCATGGTCATCAGAATCTCTTGTGTTTGGTGACACATGATGTCCTCATGTTTCATATCCTTCAGATGTTTACTTTTTCTAAATTTTAAACCTCATGTGTCTATAATGTAAATGTTTGTACAACACCCAGGGTTTTCCCACACATACAGATTAGACTGTGCCAGAAGTTGAGCATCTTTGCTACCAAAAAGGACTGATATCGCCTTGCTCCTGGCACGCAAACAGCAAATACAGGACTTCAAAGCCAGGTGCACAGTTCCGAAAAATATGTAACTGCAAAGATACAATTCAGGGTTTTATAGTAAAAGTTTATAAAGAAAGACTAAAAATTCTCTGAGCAAATGGAGAATTTTCAGTTTCATAAAGAATCAGGATAAGTTGTGGAAAAACAGTATGTCTGCATAAAATAATCATAGAGGGTATGTTTGTAGACAGACAGGTCTGAAGTTAAGGAAGATTGGGGGAGGGCATGATAGAAAGAGTATAAAAAGCCATGTTTCAGAAGGAACTGGGTTTCATGGCAAGGAATGTGTCATCATAAAGGAAGGACTTCAAAAGGATAGTGTAAAAATAGGATCCTCAAAGGATCAACCAACGGCAAACAGCTGTGAACGTCACTCTGGAATTAAAGTTCTTTTCCTCATTTTGCTGTAATAAACCAGGGATCTTTAAAGCAGAGTTGAGAAGTCTGAATAGACTAGAGGAAAACTAGGTGTTTTTCTGTTCTGTTTTGTTTTCTAATTTAACGACAACCCAAGAAAGCAGGAGGGAGTCAGCTGCTGGTGTAGAAAGGTTTGCGGCAGTAAAAACATCTACCTGAACGCCAAAGACAAAAGCCAGACCTGCCTATCTGCAAAAACTGCTAAAGGCAGGCGGGGAGAAGAAGAGAACCTGTAAGCCTGCTCAGAAGGAAGACGATAGCAACACTTAGGAAAAAGCGAGACATGAGCGACGGAGCAAAACGGAGTTTTTTGGAGGGAGACTTTGATATAGGCTGCAGGCTTAATGAGGACACAACCCAGGAGCCCCTGAGCAAGAAGCCAAGGGCTGAACTGGGAGCAAGTTATCTAGGCTCCTAAACCTACCCCAGTTTACCCCCTCTATTCTGGAACAAGGAAAGATGCCAGTGAAACGGAGGAACAACCCACAGGAGGGGCAAGAGGAAACAAAGATAAGAGTCAAGCCACATCTGTCACAAGCTGAAAAGGCAGGGCACAATAACCCAAGAACATGAATCAATGGGACAGATAAGATGAGGAAACAAAGTGAATGCTACCACAGAAGAGTAGGAAAACATCTTTAAAATGCCCAGTTACACGACAGTGGAAGCTGTCTTTAGAGATGGAGCAGGGCGTATTAAGTGTGGACTTACACAAGTGTACGCTAAGGATATGCCAGATACCCCACCATCTGTTTATGGTGACAGACCAGCCACAAGTCTCTTGTGGATGTCCACCCTTCAAAAACTGAACCAGTGTATCGGCAAGCTATAAGGAATGCTCCTTACATGGATGAAATGATGATTCTTGATCAATCAATGGGAAGCTCATCTTAGGAAGTTACTTGACCCCAGCAATAGTTACTGGCAGACGAATACAGCCTTACACAGGAAGTGGAAGACGAGGAGAATATCCACCTTTTCACTCCCTAAGTGCAACCGGTGATTGCAAAGAGGGAGTGTCAAAATGGGCTGACGTCCCCAAGCCCCTGCCACTTATAAACCACAAACAAGCGGTTTAGTATGGAGCCATAATATGAATATTACGACTCAGAGTTCTGAAATCCATTAAACTGATGATGACTTTGTTTAAATTCAATAATCTATAGTAACAGTTTATAATGAAGGTAATGATTCATTGAGAAAATAAGAATGTGCAATTTCACAGTAAATAAGGATAAGCTGTAAAAAACAGGAAATGTGCTTGAAATAATCATAAAGGCCAAGTTGAGACATGTCTGCAGTTAAGAGCGGAAAGATATGATAGAAAGTACATGAGTAAACTGGAGTACAGAACTGGGAAAATCAGAGGATCGACCAATGCCAGCTCTGAATGGATTGCTGGAATTGAAGTTCTTTAGCTGATTTTGCCAAAATGGCCCAAAGACTTTAAAGGAGTGAGGCTGTATTGGCCATGCAACGTTTATATCACTCTCTCCAAATGTAGTATTAGATATCCAGTCTCAGTTCTCTTGATTAAATTTTATTATGATGTGCCTGTGATTTCTTTCTTTGGCACTTAAACTTGCCTTTTGTTTAAGCCAGTAAGCCAGGTGATCCCACCGATCGAGTAATACTCTCAGAACACAAACTCTGGCCTTTTAAATGGATACCTGGTCCAGACTTCCTGTATAGGGACACCTGAGATATTACAGGTACGCGTGGTTGTAAAGAAATTATTAAATATTTTTCTGTTTTTTCATTCAAGTATTTTGTGACAAAAAATAAATGAGACATGTATTCAGTCGCATTTCCTGATCAACTCCGTCTTCCTGCCCTGCAGTTGTAAAAGCAGCCCTAAGCAGCCATGGAGAGCGTTACACATTTCCAGAGCCAGTCGATCCCAGAGCAGAACAAGGACTACTACTGCCATATTCAACACAGTGAAGCCTGAGTACATTCGACCGCCAGAGAAAAGACACACTAGAAAAGCAGCTGAATGATATCCAGGACAAACCTGGCCAGGTGGGAAAGAAAGCATGAGACAGGAAGGAACAAGGATAAATGATTAGCTTAACCTACAAGTTATGACCATGGTGATATCCACAATGTAATATGGCGTTATTTTCAAGGACAGTGGGGAAAAATGCTAAAATGAGTCACTAAATATACGGAAACACAGATTTTCAATGCATTTCCTTATTTTTATACTAGCCTTAAAAAAAATAACATAAAAGAACCAAACTCATTGACCTGAGTTGTTTTTTTTCCTCCCCACAAGAAGTTAAGTCCTCACAGGTTGTTTATAGACTCCACATCATCAGCACCAAATGCTTATATAGTCATGTCATGTTTTGATTGCATGAGGCATCCAATGTGACCTTCTTAAATGCACACAACAGCAGAAAACAGTGTGTGTGCGATATGTGAGCTCAAAATGATTCATCTGCATCCAGTTCAGTGTTATTGAGGTCAGCATGTGTCACTCTTATCTAGAAAAACAATATTGAATAGAAGAGAATAGAAAAAAATAGCCCTTTATTGTCATTGTACATGTTCAATGAAACTGTGGGTGCTTCATGCTAACTGTGCAGGAATAAAATAAGGATGGAGGACGGTGCTTGCCTACCAACTATACAGTGACTACATTAATGTTTATAGCAACTAGAAAGATGGAAACATTTAAGTTAAATAATTTTACTGTATTTAAAGGTAAATTAGTAGTTTGAAACAGATGTTATAAAGGTATATAGCATCAATCATCCCGTTTCCACAGAAGCTAAAGCAGACAGCAACCATCAGGGAAAACGTTCTCATCAGTTGCGTGCCTTTGGTTGGTTAATGTTTCCGTTCACCATCCATTTCTTAAAGTGTTGGTGCCGGTTGGTTTTCTCTAGAAAGGGAAAAGGGAAGGGTGTGTGTAGGTCTAATTGAGCTGCACCTGGTTGAAAGGCAGCCAAATTAAATGAGCTGTCGTTTAGTCCTAATACCCCATTCAGGCTTCAGCTGTATTAGTTTGGCTACTCTTTCCAGACATTTAAAACAAAGACTTTACATTGCTCAAAAATTTAAATAGTACAACACTTTTATATATTATTTATTTAAATAGCATATCTCAGAAATCTCAGGCCAAAGTATCAACAAGTTACACACTCAACTGTTTGCGTGTCCGATGCACACGCAAGCTCATTTGAGACAGGAAGGTTAAAAAGTGAAGCAGGAAATGGTGATCAAGCACGATCAAAGGAGGGGTTGACAATTACAAGCCCATGTGTGCATATGAAAATGAGCATGCATGTGCGTGCAGCAGTATAAAGTGCCAACCGATATCACCAGCAACAGCTGTAGTCGCCTGTCCGAACTAATAGCAAAGCAGGAAACCTCTGAGATTTTATCTTAATAATCGCACAAAAGTTCTCTTTCACTTTTTAAAAAAAAATATATATATATATATATATACACAACCTCAACAGTACTTTCAGTTTCAGCTATAAAAAGTGAAAATTTATTGTGATGTAAACAGAAACTAAAGCTCTTGTGGCAACAGGCTGCGGTTTGAGTGTGGGGAGAGGTGTTGCTTATTATCATCAAAAAGGCATGCCAACAACACAAAGGTGAGAAACCCAGCCTATTCAGGGCATAAGAGCTGTCAAAAGGTCATGCTCTCCCATGAATCGGCCTCTTTGGTAAACGTGAAATGTAGTGGCCTTGTCTTTATGTAACAAACTGCACATCGAGTATCTACAACACCTGCATTTTTTTACTAAAGTGTATCAGCAAATGCCCAACATTAACAGAATTTCTTTCCCCCATCAGCATTTACAAATAAGGATCCTATTCATGAATTTAGAGTAATAAAGCTGCCAAAAAAGCTTCAGTGTATTTCAGTTTCCACTCTACCCTCAGTTTTCTGACTTGGGTATTTAAAGCAAGAGAAAAGGTCTTTGTGAGGGAAAGGAATGGAGTAACAAATTAGTTAATGGTAGAAGATAAAAAGTAAGAAAAATATAGAACAAAAAAAGTATACTGTGTCCTCAACATTGTCTGAAAAAAGTAGTAAGAACTAAAAAGGAACTGGGCGAGCTCGTCCTTAACCTAAGCTCTTTCTCTTATCCTTCACCTCTCGTGCAATTTTAAAGAAAGATTTATTTGCGTTCCTTTTCCACTGCTCCAGTAAGATTAACGAAATAGAGCCCTGTAGCTTTTGCCTAATCTTACAAACAAACAAACAGACAGCACTCATCACATGCACCTTGGCGTCAGCAAAGACATAAGCAGGCACTCTCTTCAGCTGCTGTACCCATATGTCTTGAATTGTTGTCTTTCACTATAAAATCTTTATTTGTGTTAAGACAATAAGACTCAAGAGACCAAACAGCAATCAGGCACAGCATTAAAACCACTGCCAGGTGAAGTGAATAACATTCATATTCTCTTTACAATGCAATGATGTGCTGAAAAACCTTGAGCCTTAACCCACAGCGAAGCACTCCCCCATCCGGATATTACCACCTGCAACACCATAAGAACTGGACAGGACCAACTTGAGGAAGACAATAAAGACTATATAGTTTTATCTGGGCCTTTAAATTCCCAGATTCCAAATCCGACTAAGCAACAATAGGACGGCTACTACCGAATAAAGGCTCCACTCCCAACACCCCCGTGTTAGACACAGCAGGAAACATTCAGAGATCCTGTGTCCATGACCCAATGGATAAGTTGCTTTGGTGGTACAAGAAGAACGTGCACAAAGTAGGCAGGTGGTTTTTATGTTCTGGCAAATCAGTTTCATGTTGGGTTTCACTTGCCCAAAATGCAATCCACAAAAGCAGCATTCTCCCAAATCTTTTCAAAGGATACTCGGTTATTTTAACCCGGTGCATTAGCTGCATATGTGGCATTTGTGGCTCTACCTTGGTTCTATCTCAGGAAAATGAGGACTCAAAAAGCAAGCACATATTATGGCAGCTGCTCACATAAATATGATTTATACAAATGCTTGTCTGAATCTGAAATGAACCACTTGGAATGAGTGGAAGGAATGATCCATTTGTTTCTTAGGTTTAACTTGTTTAATGTCATTTGTTTTTTAAAATGAGTCACATACTGAGCATGTATCCTCACAGCTCCTTAACAGATCAGCCTACCAACAAATGACTGCCTTGCAAGCAAATGCACAAGAACCTAACCGTGACTCTGGCAAAAAAGGAAAGCGCCCTAAGCGCAGGCTCTTTAAAGCAACACTATGGAAAATGGCTGGTGGTTTAACGCTCCCCTTCCTCTTTTACTCCCTACCTTGCAGAAACAAGGCTATAGAATCGTGCCCACTGTCTGACCCACTTTCCATGACAGACGTAATCTCCCTGCACAAACTTCAGCCTGTTTACCAGCCCAGGGGAGTGTAAGCCGGACCGGGCAGAGTGTGCCAAGCTCCTCACACAGCGGGAGGAAAGCTGCCGCTCAGCTGTACCGACGATTACACCCGCTGAGCTCATCGGCCCTCTCTGATAAAACTACACACCACAGGCACGTGCACACTTAAAGAACGCTGCAAACACAAAAAATCTCCTCTCAGCACGAGCACACTGTATCATTAAGGTTTAAAAGGGTGCCAGCACACAGATGTTTGGCAAGTGGCTGAGTGGTTGGTTTGAAACTCAAATATAATCACTCAATGCAAGGATCCTGTCATGATTGGCAGCTTTAATTTGTCTGAGTGAATGTGCAATAAAAAGGCTTCTATACAGTTCACATAAACGCATTCATTCAATTTGTCCACTTATCTTCGACAGTCTACTTATCAGGCTGTCTTGACAAAGTAATACAACAATGTAGCGCTATGTTGTGCTGCTATGTTTTAAAAATGTACTGTAACAAATCTCCTGCAGCAGTATTTTTCAGATTAAGTGCAAAACACACCCAGAAAAAATATGTAAGATATGTAGAATTTTCCTTTTAATTGTGAAAGACTATCATTGATCGTCGCACTAAAGACGTTTTGTCAAAACTATTTCTGAACATTTGCTTCGTAATGACAACATTTCATCATGCAAACAGGCTTCGGGAATCCAAAATCCCTCACAGAAACAAAAATGCGTTACCAAAACTGCCATAAAGTCAACTGCTCATAACTTCAAATATTGAAAGCCACTTTTAAAAGGCCGATAGGGGGTAAGCACATTAGTAATTCTGTTGGTGTTTAGCACAGTTTCATGGTGCTACTGAAGCTGTTCATCTACAAAATCATGCTAAATATTTAATTGAAATTAAAAAACGTAAACATTTTAGATGAAAAGGATTCATTCCTTTTTTTTCCAGTCCAGACCGAGGCGAGACTGTGAGGCCTCCCTGTGTCCCCACAGACTGGGTAACTAAGGATACAGGCAGCACTGAACCTCCATTAAGACATCAGAGCTGCACTCCCGTCTGACACCGACAGCTCCGATTTCCTTCCTGAAATTGAGACTCTAAAGCATGCTGAGAACATGAACACACACTCGGGCCTGTAGCCAACACACCCTATGTAAATGTGCAAACGTGTATATGCAATACTTGCACTCTCCCCCTCTGTTACACAACAAATCCTGGCCCAGTAGAAGCTGAAGGTTCCACAATTTATAGCAGTGATGAATTGCAGGATTCTTATGCAGGTCTGCACTGTGACGCAGGATTAGGGATTAGTGAGATAAGAAATCAGATTTAACTCTGGATTTTCAGCGTTGCAAAGCAGTTCGCTCCTTTTCCTCTGTTATGTTCAGGGGATCGATAAGTATAAAATCACCACCTACTGACCAATCAATGCTCTTGGAAACAGCATCCCCATTCCTTGGAGATCACTCTGGCTTTGGTGCATGGATAGTTAAAAAGTCTTTATTTCTATAAGTCATCAACAAATGACAGCAATTCTCAGCTGAGAGGACTTGACTTCTTGTTTCTTTTAATTCCATATATAATGTAATAATAATATATTTATATAATAAAGTTTACTAAAGATTTACAAATGATATTCACCAATTTGAACCTTTTTTTTTTTTAGTTTGTTCTTGTCTTGTCCCCCTACTGTCAGGTCTCAGTTGAAAAAGCAAACATTAAGCTAACATAAATTCAGTGGAGGACAAAATTTTAATTGTAGTCAGACTTTATTTGGCAATGACATTGAAAGCATATAAACTTACACGACTAACAGTCGACACTGTTCTTTAACAGCTTAATGCCTGCAGTAACTGTTTTGCTTTCAAATTCCTAATACTTGTTGAATATTTGTCATTCATCAGTGTTTCTACACACTTTATTGTGAACATGTCGAAAAACCTGTGCTGCTCTACGTGGTCGGTTATCAGCATTGCTACAATATGAAGACATATTCTGAGAACTGTTTAAATCTTCTTCATAATACAGGGTCTGATTCTAGACACCAGATCTAGACGTGTTTGGTCAATGATACAAACCCATATTTCCCAATAACACTGTGCACAACTTATATGTTTGCAGAAAACTGATTGCAACAGAGCACGTTATATACACAACACTTTTCGCACCATGCATCTGTAGCTAGAACTCATTGAAAGCCTACTTTCCTGCTTTCTTTTTAAGCTTAAATTAAATAAAAATGTGATAGAACTATACAGTTTATAATTATTTGAATTTCCTATTCTGAAACAAATTTTAAAAAGCTGTGGGGTTGGTTCAGTGACAAAATTAAATGCACTGGCTGCTACAACTTGCCAACATTTCCTCATTAGAGTTCACAATAAAAGGCAGACAATGGAAGTAAGATCAGGGGCAGATGGTGTTAATGCACGTCTCTCCTCTCTGTGACATTTCCAGAAAGGGGAAGGGAAGTGGTGAGATCCACACCAGCTACCCAAACCAGACAGAAAGGAAAAAGAAAAAGAGATGAGGAGAAGGGGGGGGAGACAGAGAGGTGAAATGAGATGGGAGACAGAGAAGGAGAGGAGGGGGAAGTCATTAACTCGCAATCAAGCTCTGGGAATGGCAAAAGAGTCCGTGCATTTGCTTAATTCCTTATCAGGCAATGTACCCTTTCTCACTCACCCCTCCCCGTGACAGGTCAGCACCCAGGATGGATGGGATGTAAACTAATACCTGCATCTCTGAAGCCTGCATTGCACACAAAGATACAGTCAGCCAATGCCAAGCAGAGAGCTGTATCTTAGCGAAGCTGCCTCTGATTTCCACTTAGATAAACACACAGTCAAAACAGGTGCATATGTGTGTGCGTCTGAGAGACAAAGATCAGCGCTCTGCAGCTGCAGCACTCCCTGTCATGACTTTACTCGCAGAGTAAGTGAGTGAGTGAGTGGACATTACCAAATGAGGTAAAGTAGCGTTAATGAAGGAGCAGTTCATTCCCGGAGCCGTTTGCAGAACAAAGACAGTTATTAGCGGGCAGCAGGATGGCTATTGTCGCACTACACCCGCTGTTTTAATTATCAAGCAAAGTCAGGTGGCCTGCGAACTCACTGCGATATAAATGATGAGGTCCTCTTATTGTCCCGAGCCTGCGGTCGGTCTCAGCTGCTTAGCCTTCCAACCAACTTGCAGAGGCTAAGGAGCTAGCTATCGTCCCACCGGCTCAGAAGGAAAAAACAAAAACATAGAAAAAAACGGCAGAAGATTTCGTCCTAATTTCTCCGCGTCTTAGCTGCTTAAAAAAATAAAATAATAATAAAAAAAATAATAAAGCGTATCACGTAGGAAAAATAAATAAAATGGAAGCAGATTAGGGTTTTTTGGTATTTGCTGTCCCCTTCCAGGAGTCGTGAATGGCAGACGCTCACCGTAAGAGAAAATATCCACGGTGCTTTCTCTTTATTTTAAATGACAGCCTCTCCGCGGTGCGCTGTCCTTTGTTGTGAGCATCTCAACGTAAACACGGAGCCGACCCGTTCTGCCCGTTCTCCGCCTGCGAGCGTGCGCTGTAGGCGGGGACAGGGAGAGTGACGCCGCCGCACAGCATTCTGGGACTTGAAGTTTTACCTCCCCCAACTTGTACGAGACCTGTCAGGCTTTTCAGTTTACACAATTATTAGCGTAAGTTAAAGATATATATATATAGCAATATTTCAGGTTTACAGATATTGGGAATGCAGATAATTTATTTCTTGTTAATTTATCCTGGGTTAATTTATCCAGTTATATGAACTGGACGGGCAACAAGGGCGATAGGGCGGCCTTTAGCTCAAGTAGCATTGCTTTTCCATTTTCTTTTTTTTTTAAAAAGGAAAGATTATTTACTTTGTTACTCACACAAAGCTGAGGTTATAAATTATGATAAGCAGCAAGACCCGTTAAATTTACACATAGGAGTAAGGTTCAGTCCTATGATTAATAAACCTATACACTAGGTCAAAGTTAAACAAAACATAATTACAACTGAACATGGATATCAGACTTAGAGAGAAATCTAGTCTCAGTTACTAAAGTGCAGAAACCTCTGTCTTTGATTGCAAAGCAGGAGACAAGCAGGAGAGACATTATCTCTAGTTCCTGGCGTGGAAATATGAAATCACCACACACACACACACACACAGACACAACAGTTGACTGTTAGCGCACAATATCGTCGCCGCATTTCCATTTGTTTTGAAATTTTTAAGTGAAACTACATCATACGGACAAGCATACTGGGCCACCAACACTTTACATGTACAGGAGCTGCTTGGTCATGTAAACTCATGCCATCAAGGTCCTGGTGCACAATTTTTGTGCTGATGTTAATGCCAGAGGATTTTTTGAACTGTGTGAAATATGTGCCCCAGCAGCTGGCAACCCCGCTCTTTAACTTTACATTGTCTTCCACTTGGTGCCTGAATTTCACGTTGCCATAATAACACATAATCGATCATGGAATATCTAGGAGGGAAGAAATTTCACCAAATTACCTGTTACAGTACCACACACGAATTCAGTGAGCTTTTTAAAATGGCCCATTCTTTCACTAATGTTTGAAAAGTTAGAATGCATGGCCAAGTGCTTGATTTTATACTGATTGCTGCAGAAGCACTAAACTACTATTAACCAAATAATTAAGTTAATCTCAAGATACAGTAGCTTATCTGCCTTGTGGGTCTTTTCATTACCAAACTAACATAATTTACCATGACCTTTAACTTTACCTTTATGGACAGGTTGGACCCCCAAGACCTGTCCATAACATTAATGCTGATATAGATACTGGCGGCTTAGACTGACAGATGTTCTGACAGGCCAGTGTTTGCTAGGCCTCAGCTCCCCTAATTCAAGACAGTGAACTGGACAACACCACTGTGTTTGTTCTGCTGGTGACTTTAAAGTATTTTTAATGGACTACTTTCTAATCCAGATCTGCTAACTTCTGGCTTTTTTTTTTTTTTTTACTTTGCTTTCTTTACTTTATGTGTAAAAGCCAAAATTTTGGTGGCTAAATTGCTAACTGGCTAAATTGCTAATGGCTTCAAGATTAGGAATATAAAACCAGTGGCTCAAGCAATAGTGGCTGCATACAGCTATGATATACAAGCTATGGTCTAAGACTATACTCATATAGTATACTAACTCTTAGTATACTAACTCATACTAACTCTTTGTTATGAAGGGGAAACGACCATACACAGTTTGTAGGAAATTCAGAATAAGTATAGAATAATATATCAGTTAAAGGTGTGTCTAAAACGATATGTTTTATGAAATAATATAAAAAAGGGGGGGAAATGTGAAACAATTTACATCTATCTATTTTTTAGCCACTTATTTATCTCTGCTGCCACGAGGACTGATACAGGACATCTCAGTAACTCTTTAACACCAAGCAGGTATGCACGTATGCCTAGCAGAGAGTCATCTGTTTTCTCATGTTAATGAGATCGTGTTAAATTGTCATGTTAACCGTTTATTTCAACTGTTAACCTAGGAACAGTTGGCAACAGCGGCACCACCATGCTGTTTGACAATTACATGTAACTACTAAAGTTACTTCCCAGCATTGCTGCTGATACATTGGTACAGCTGGCCGTTAAAACAAACAAGGGTAATGATGGCTCGTATCTTTCACATTATGTACTTTTGCAAAGCCTTCTTAATATCGCTGCTTTTAAGAGTTTGGTAATGCTCCAAAGTAGAGTTTCAAAATAAAACCTTTATATTTCAAACATATGTGCGTGCACAAGACTCACGTAGTTCATACAAAGTAGGATTATAAGTATGAGTTATATGCATGAGTCAGTCAAGTAGTAGTAGTAGATCTGGAAAGACTAGTTGACTTTCATGACACTGTATTTTAATTATGCACTCACTACAGATGTGGTAATAGATAATGGTAATAGACTGTCTTAGTAGGCATTTGCACTGTCTCTACTAGAATAAATGCACTGAAACTGAAATTATTTTTATTAAAAAAGTAAAATCTTCTTTTAATCCACATTTGGATGAAATAAATGCTCACATCTAATAAAAATAAAGTAAAATGATTTGATAAAGACCAAAACATTATGAGGTTCTTTTGAACACCAGCTATTCTGCTTTGCTGCCTCTCCCCTTTCACGTCAGTCTGTGAGATTCATGTGATAATAACTCTGTAGACATGCTGTACATGACTTCACTTTCAGTGAAAACACCTTACATACCATTTTTTAAAAGCTTTATCCTGGGTGGAGCTAACTGGAATGAAAGTTGTGTTACTGTCTGTCTTGCTGCCGCCGTCATCTTTGTCTTTATCTCCACCACGCTGCATGCCATCTTTTTCCTTTTTCCTCCAGTTCGTGAGTGTGTGAGCATAAGCGAGTCTGTGGGTGTTTTCCAGAAATCATCTTTTTGTTTTAGAAACCAACTTAACAGTTTTTAATGTGGTGAATTATCGGCTTTGTGTTTGTTTTTGTTTGAGTCAAAATATTTCAGTATCCAGGACATGGACTCAGTCAGTGGAACGAAACTTTTCGGAGCTGTTTGCGTAACGAGTCTGAGCTTTTTCAATGACAAAGCTGTCATTGCACACCTGAAGCATTAATACAAAGCTTGTGTTCCTGTCTAGTTTCTATTAGAGCCAAGCCAGTATGTCTTGATTGGGGATAAAATAGTGCATACACAGCACCAGGTATGCTTATATAATATGTGGATCCAGAAACTTCAGCAGACCCATTGGTTTTTGTACAATGACACAATGTTTGTTTAACCCCAGCCTAAAAAAAAGCTGGGACACAGTTTAAAGTTTAAATAGAACCAGAAAGCAACGATCTGCAAATAATATAAATCTATTCTTTATTAACAATAGAAAACATAAAATATATCAAATCTTTAATGTTGAAACAAGGAAAAAATGATCTCATTTTGAATTTAACGGCAGCAACAAGTTTCAAAACTAAAAGGACAGGGCAACAAAAGCCTAGAAGTAAATGTTACTGATAAGCAGCGCCTGGTGGATAATTTTGCAAATAAATAGGTTAATTGGCAACAGGTTAGTAACTTGATTGGGTCTAAAAAGAACATCTTAGGGAGGCAGAGTTTCTCAAGGTGGGCAGAGGTTCACCATTCTGTACAAAGACTGGGCCCAGACATTGTGGCATCATTTCTGAATAATGTTCATCAATGTAAAATTGTGAAGAGTTTGTCATTGTTTGCAGTTAATAGCGTTAAAAAAGAGGTTCAGAGAATCTGGATAAATATTTGCACAAGGAGGCAAGGCAAAAAAACCCCATACTGTATGCCTGTGATGTTCAGGCCCTCAGGCAGCATTGCATTAAAAACAAACATGATTCTGTCGTGTAAGTCACTACATGGGATGGGAGACATTTTCAGAAATCATTGTCTGTCCATTCACAAATGCAAGTTAAAGCCATATGTGAACATGATCCAGAAATGCTGTCGTCTTCTCTGGGCCAAAGCTTATTCAGAATAGGCTGAAGTAAAGTGGAAAGGTTTTCTGTGGTCTTTGAAATTTTCAGTGGAAAACATGGAAACCATGCTCTCGAGACCAAAGTGGAAAGGATTCATCCGGCTTGTTATGAGCGCTCAGTATAAAAGTCCACATCTCTCATGGCATTGGGAGTGTATTAATGCCTATGGGATTGGTAGTTAGCACATCTGCTCCCATCCAATGACCTGTTTTTTTTAGGGAAGGCCCCGCATATTTCAGCAAGACAATGCAAAAACGCATAATGCAGCTATTAAAACAGCATGACCTCATACAAGAAGAGGTGGTGAGCTGGCCGGTCTTCATTCCAGAGTTTCAACCAAATAAAAACATTTGGATGACACCAAAAAATGACAAAGAAAATCATGAAAAACATTTTACATAGCATCCCAACTTTTTTGGAATTGGGGTTGCATGACTGCTATAAATATTAATGTATTCCTCTGCCAGTTAAATAAACGAGGAGCTTGTGACTGAGTGACAGAGAAGTGGAGAGTTTTTAAGTACTTGTTTTTTAAATTATTTTTATTATTATTTATCCCCATGTATGTGTTTCCATTTGCGGTTTTTGTCTTATTTGGTGTTAATGTCTGTTTTTTTAGTACAGTACTTGGAAGATTTTCTCCTATGGGAGAAAATACAGTAACCCTATCTTATCTTGTCTCCCATTTGTTATGGCCATGTGGCCCAGTTTGTAAGAGTCGTCCTCTGTGATCTTTCAGGCCTTTTGGTGTTGTTAAGTTGGACAGTAAATTAATTCTCTTCTAAGAATGATCTCTCATAAAGCTTTTGTTATATATCCGATAGGTTTATTTTGGTTTTCCTAACGATGGCTTCCTTCTCTTGCGTTGACATATCCTTGGACCTTGTTTGGAGACTTCCAGTAAACAGCTACCAAATGTTTGTTCTATACTTGGAATCTTTCAATGATAAACAGCAGAACTCAGCAGGTCATGGAGCCCTTTGTCAGTCAGTTATCTAAATAATTTGGAGGACTTTGTTATTGTCCTAACACTTTAAGACTAACTGTATCTTATTGTAGAATTTAGCAACCCAGTAGTCAATGAAAGGATGGGAATTAGAGCTAGTTTTCTGAAGTGTAACTGACTGATGTTATCTCATATGAAGATAATATTGAATAATAAAAATAATAACAACATAGTCATCAGAAAGCATTGCAGCTTAAGTGAAAATCTGCTACTTTTCAGCTGCTCCATCACTGACAAGGGGGCGCCACAGCGGGTAGAACTGCATATTTGATTTGGCAGATGTATACGCTGGATATTACATTTGTTTTTTCGCCAAATTATTTAAAATTGCTGAGTCTGCATCAAATTATCAATAACCTTTGTCCAAAAATTCACTCCCTGTACGGAAATCCTTGAAAATTGCTTTCCTCCATACTGAAATGTATGCACATGTTCTTAAACCATTGATCCAAATTTTGTTGAAATCTGTTTGACAGTTATAATAGAGTGTGGAGGTGGAACGTAGAAGTAAAGTGTATAAATCATCTGACCCATATATAAGAAACAAGCATGGTCGTAATAGCCTTAGTTTAATTATAGCCATGACACACACAACAAACATGTGGTTCCTGTCTGTCTCTCACATAGTGACTGTCCAACGAAGGCAAAAAAAAAAAAAAAAAAATGCAACCAGCAAACAAAAACACTTAAATCCCAACTTTATGCTTGAGAACTGCTGGTGAATACAGGATGTTATGTAACATTTCAGAGCTGTTGTTCATCACTAAACATCGCTAGATCACATCATTAATCCACAGGAAGGAAACTAGTTTGGTGGCTCAGACCAGTTTCAGCAGATATGTGAAAGGTACAATTATTCTAACACATAGTCGAAGAGGATCAGTTCATATTCCACTTAATTAGAAAAAAGAATAGTTAATAATGACGTACGTTAGAAAAAACATTTTCCCAAACCTTAAAAATTAACACGTAGGAACAAACTAAATCTCACTGAAATGACCTTTTCTCCTTCAAAGACTTGGGAAGTGAAACCACACCAGATGTGGTGCAAAAAAAAATGACTGCAATACAGCCCCAGCTGTGTGTATATAACGCCCAAAAGATCAGTCTTACCAGAAGACCTTCATGTTTTTTGATGATGCTTGGATGTATATAGTTGGATAGAGTGGGAGACAACTCATTCAATGTGAGAATGAGTGGAAAAATCAGGGGAGGCCAAGAACACGTTAAACTGAACTCAGCTTTGCTCACACACACACATCAGCACAGAGACAGACTTATTTTTATGCTGCTGAGACGCTGTAAAACACACACTTACGTTTCCTAATAAAATACACGCCTGCTGCTCCACTGGATGCCAGGAGTGAGTAGTGGGCGTTGTGAGCTGAAGTGGTTTTCAACGGGCTTCAGAGACTGAAAGAAGACTCTGACTTTAAGGCTTTGACTTAAGAAGAAACCATGTGTGCAGTATGCATGCACACACACACACATAGACACACACTTCCATACACACACCTTGCATAATCTTTGCACACATTTTAATCAGTGTTTGAACCCTCCTGTTTACGTTGCTACGGTTACAACACCAACACTGCTCCTGGTCGTTTCCAGGGTTGAAAGCAGCAGACACACCTTCCTTTGATTCCTCGGGTGAAAGCGCTTCAGCCAGTTCATTTCACTCGGTATGGATGTTTTGACAAGTGCGCCTCTGTGCAGGAGCCAGTGGGCTGCACTTCTGTGTAAAACATCAGGAAATCATGAAAAATGTAGACACA
Organism: Simochromis diagramma; assembly: GCF_900408965.1. NCBI lineage: Eukaryota > Metazoa > Chordata > Actinopteri > Cichliformes > Cichlidae > Simochromis > Simochromis diagramma. The sequence goes on from NW_024387245.1 coordinate 1,949,945, forward strand.
CACTTGTGGCGCATATGGTTGGATTTAAACCCTTGGGGTACAGGTGGATCCTGCCGTTACTTATGTGTGCACATGGTAAAAAGCCTCGCTTGAGTCCAAAATGTGATATTAGCTTAAAGTTATATACAGAATAATGCCACAGTTATACCCTGTATAAGTATTTAGTAACAATTTTACTACTCAAAACTGGAGGACGGACATTTTTGAGAATGTATTAACGCAGTAAACCACACAGCAAGCTGTATAACTTGAATTAATTGCATTAAAAATGTTCCAAAAGGCACTTACGTCCACAAAATGAAACAGCTTGCAGCGATGTGGCGGCCAAAGAGTGAAGAAAGCCAAATGTACTCGGGTCCTTGACCCGAGTATGAAGGAGAACACAGAATAGCACTGACTGACATATGACACGGCAGTAAATGTATTAGAGGTTACCTAGGCAACCATCAGCCAGAAAGTGATGCTTGACGATGGAACAGCTTCCTGTGTGGACAGGGTTTAATACCACAATTGTTGCTGAGACTCCCAGTTTTGTCCAGAACAGATTAACAGAGGTGAAGCCAAGCAGACATCCATCAACCACAGCTCCTAATAACGCTAAGTCTAAAGGAACTACCCGACTTTGGAGCTGGCCTCAAGTGGCCAGTAGAGGAACTGCAGTTTTTGGAGCTTCTGAGCTAGCTTTATTTTTCAGCCCCTGAGGTTGCTGCTTGGTAAAGAATTAAGAAATTTTAAATCCGGATTTGACCCGGATAAATATTTTTTTTTAAAAAGGATTTAAAAATTAGGAAAATGCATGATAAAAAGAGCGAACAAAAAAAAAACAACTTATAAAAAACTTATAGTAAAGAAAACTTATTTCTTCCAGCATCTTTGTACTCTGCACCATTGTACATATAAATATACTATACATGTTACTATTGTCTGTGTCATGTTGCTGTCTGAACCAGAGCCCAGTTCCTTGTATGTGTACACATACTTTACCAGTAAAGCTGCTTTTGATTCTGATTCAGTTTAAAGAGACCGTTTGAAGACAGTTTACATGAAGAAATGAGCAAAACCAAAAATCTGACTGATATAAATGCAGGCAGTAAGAAACTTCGATAAGCAATACAAAAAATGATGAGCAAGTGATTAAATAAAGATGATACCAAATAAAGACAGAGATGAACAAAACAATGAAACACTTTAAATAAGCTCTGATTTTTAACTGTAATGAGAGAAGAAAAATGTAGTCTCCTGACCTCTGCTTCTTCTGCTGGTTGAATCAGAGACGATGGCTGCTTTTTTACTACAGAGGATTTTTTTTTTTAAAAAGTACATTTATTGGCGTTTATACTTAAGCGTCTCACCACGACTAATCAAGTGCAAGTTTCACTAAACAAGCATAATGTTGCTGTTTCTGTGTTCTGCTACTGAATGTTTTGACAGAGTTTGACCCCGGCTTCAGGTTCATGACACAATCTGGGTGTTCAGCCTCTATCTTGATGCTGTTTTGGAAACAAAAAGTGGATTAAAATAACTTTTTCATATGTTGGCCAAAAACTTATTTTGGCATCAATCTCCTCAGTTACAGCCACATAAACATATCTGTTTCCGTCCTTCCTTAATTAACTTGATACACAACCTCAGAATGATCTAAGCGCCCTAAATCTGAGCAAAAGCATCTGCTCTCATCCCATGTGATGCTGACCGTGGACAAAGTGTGTGGGATTGCACTAAGGCCAGTCTGTTCTCAGGGAGCATTTTATCCTTTGTTGTTGTTGTGCGATCAGACCAAAACATAGCAACAGCTGGGCTGTGTTCAGCTGCACAGGGCTGCATGGAGAAGTCTTCACTAGTGTGACAGGATTATGTGATAGAAACATGCTGTGCTCATGGGTAGCCAAATATTAAATAACACTACTGTCCCGTGTTTGAGGGGCCGGGCTAAGCACTGTTGTCATGCTGCCATGGTGACAGTAACCATGCACAGGGTAATGTTTACAGAATGTTTAGCATATCACAAAGCAACACATAGAGTGAATCAGTGTGTGTGCGCTTGTGTGTGTGAGTGTGCTGGTATTACGAGACTGAGGACTTTTGTAACTGGTAGGTTTCAGAATTGCTTTGAGTGTGTGTGTGTGTGTGTGTGTGTGCTTTACTTTGTGTATTTGACTACCAAAACTGAAGGCGATTGCTCATATTGTCAAAGGATGAAGTGTGGAATTGGCTCTGCCTAACAACGCTGCTTTGTCCCACTGAAGAACCAAATATTATAATTATACAGCAACATTTCTGAGAGTGATTGAGAAACTTTAATGTGCGCTATTACATACAGTATAAAGTAGCATGCACAGTAATTTACTCCAGATGTAAATGAACCAAACTGAAACTCCTTACTGAGAAGGGCTGAGAAGAGATGCCATCTTTCTTGACGGGATTTTAAAATGAAAGCCCCCTGTCTGCATGCATTATAATATGGTAAAAATACAAGCCACAAAGAATATTTTATACAGCACTTCGAATGGTCGGTAAGACTAGAAAAGTGCATTATAAATGCAGTCCATTTAAAGTTTAGGTTATGTCTTGTAACCTTTAGTGTGTTGTACTTTTTAAACTCCTTGTGGTCTAGTTTAGAAATTAAAGTTACCAAAGCAAGAGGCAAACTAATGGGAAAACATCATTTTCTGTCTTAGCTGTCAGTGCGTCATTTGACTGAAATGCATTTGCATCTGAAACAGTGGATGTATGGTTGGACTTATTAAAATTTTGCTGTTAGATAATCAGATAATGTTTAACTCCATAAAAACTTCAGTGGTTGTATATTTACTGCAGAACATTCATGAGATGATATTAACTTCTATGCACGCTTTATAGATGGCATTGTAGATCTTTGTATATACAACTGGAAATATACACTCACCAGTCGTTTTTTTAGGTACAGCTGTTCAGATGCTTGGCAATGCAGTCATCTAGTTAGCCAATCACATCGCAGCAACTGCATGTAGGCATGTAGACATAGTCAAGACAGCCTGCTGAAGTTCAAGCCAAGCGTCAGAATGCGGAAGAAATGGGATTTATGTGACTTTGACCATGGCATGGTTGTTTGTACCAGATAGGCTGGTCTGGGTATTTCACTGTTGATCTATTAGGATTTTCCCAGACACCCTTCTCTAGTGTTTTCTGATAATGGTCCAAAAAAGAGAAAATATCCAGTTAGAAGCAGTTCTCTGAGTGAAAGGGTGGTGTTGATGCTAGAGATCAGAGGAGAATGGGCAGAAGGTTTGGGGCAAGGAAGGCAGCAGCAGCAGCAACTCTAATAGCCACTTGTTACAACCAAGGTATGGAGAAGAGGATCTATGAAGGCACAACATATCGAGTCTTCCTGTCAGCTGAGAAAAGCAAACTTGCATGTGCTCACCAAAATTGGACAACAGAAGATTAGAAAAAAAATGTTACCTGGCCTTATGATTATTTATTTATGCTGCGATATTTACATGGTAGGGTCAGAATTTGGCACAAATAACATGATAGCATGGATCCACAGCTCAAGCTACTGCTAGTGGTATTATGATGTGGAGGATATTTTCTTGACATATTTTGGGCCCCTTAACACCAAATGAGCATCATTTAAACACCACAGCCTATCTGTGTGTTATTGCTGACCATGCCCATCCCTTTAGGACCACAGTGTACCCATCATCTGATGACTGTTTCCAGCAGGGTTATGTACCATGTCATAAAGTTAGACTCAAACAGACAATGGATTCACTGTATTCAAATAGCCTCCACAGTCACCAGATCTCAGACCAACAGAGTAGCTTTGGAATGTGGTGAAAGAGGAGACTGACTTCATAAATGCCCAGCCGATAAATCTGTGTGATACTGTTATGTCAATATAGACCAAAATGTCCAGGGACGCTCCCGGCACCTTGTTGAATCTATGCAGTAAAAACTGAAACCGCCCTAAAGTCAAAAAGGGTCCAACCTGTACCTAATGAAGTGGCAGGCATGGGTGGATAGGGCTATTAAAGCCAAACTAGAAAGGTTCCAGGCCTTTTGTATCTCATGCTATGAATAGAACACAATACTGCGTTGTCTATGAATCTGACCGTGTGGAAAACTTTTTTGTGAACTAGTGAAACTGCCTCGCATTCACACACTATAAATCACAATGTACCTTCCTCTAGTTCTTCGATCATTTGAAACAATGATACAAACGTGCATACAGTCTCACTCTCTGAATGACTTGTGCAGCACTGAAACCGAAGCTACTGAAGAGTCCCTGATATGATAACAACATTTCAGATCTGGCTTCCCACTGGTCTCGCAGAGATCAAACATGATGACTTAGACCTTTTCAAAGTGATTTAGTAGCGATGTGAGTGATTTATTGGCTTATTACAGACCACAGATTAACAAAGCACTGAACAAAGTGCTGAAACTCGGGAATGAATGTCTCGATCTCCTTCTGTACCTAAATAAGTGAACTTAAATTTTTTTTATTCTTTTTTTTCTTTTCTTTTTTGTACAGATGTAATTTACCCGACATCTGTTTTAAATCAACAGGAAAATTGAATGGGTAGATCCACAGACGACGCCTTCAGTTCAGCTTTTTATAGCCTCTGTAAACCAATACATTAACTACTGTACAGTATGCACATTGATAAGTAATATCTATTTGACAAGACATAAGACATTTCCTCCAACAGACGACGCCATTTTCTGCTGTAACTATCTCTTCTGTGCACTCTTCCAGAGTTTGATGAAACTGATAGCGGTTAATGCAGCTTTTATTTGGTTTAATCTGTTCTGGGTTTGCTGATTGTGTCCCATTTGAGGGGATGAAATCATCCCCCACATGATTGCATCCCCTTAAATCATAACTTTTATTGCCACGTGCACCACTAGCATGCGGTGCGCTGTATTTCTCCTGGTTTATTGCCCCTTTGTTAAATGGGACAGCAGTTAATTTGCCGCAAGGCTTCGTTTCAAACTAACTTCAACTACACCGTGATGTTTTCAGGAAGAGTAAAAAATGGAACGTTTTTTGAGAATAAACATATGACGAGTCTCAAAATGATTAGAAGTAATGTCATCCAGATGTGTACAGTTGTAACCTGAATTTTCCTTCATCAGTTTCTTCATCAGTTACATCAGTTTCCCAGAGAGCCTTTTTACCATGCTCGTCTCCTACTGTTGCAAATTTGTTTGTGCATTTGTTCACATTGCACCATATATATGTATATTTGTGAGTCAGTTGCATCGGCATGACAACACAAACGCTTAGAGTTGATTTAAGTGTCATTGAGTGTAATTGCAGAGTCACTGACAGTAATTAGGTAGCACACCAAGCTCACCAACGCCTGTAATAGAGTGTAGAGAGACAACCAGTCTCTTATTTCACACTGAACTGAAGGACTGTTTTAATAGCAGCCTGTCAGTAAGGCTGTTATCTGTTTTCCAGAGGTTGCATTATGAGGTGTACAGCCTGGTTGAAATGTTAGATTTAGAGCAGCATGAGTGCACAGAAGCAGTTAAGACATGGCAAAGAGAATTGCGTGGGGATTTTCACAACTGAAACTGCATGCACATAAGCACACAAGCACATGTGGTAAATTTTAAACAGTCAACATGAAGCATTTCTTGAAGGAAACAACATTTATTTTATATGTAAACACGGATCATAAGTCATTAGAACTACTAGTACTACTAATAATAATAACGGGAAGAAGAAGACAACTGATTTTTTTTAAGATGAACAATTTTTTTCAGTATTAATATCTGAATTTTGGCTCCATTTATCTTTTGATTAGGGTTTTAGTTAATATTGGGTGTAATTAAATATGTTCAGGTTTACTCTGCAAATTTTTCAATACCTGTTGCCATTTAATTTCACCTTCCATGTGAAGAAGTCATCTGAGACCCTCAGTCACAGACTGCGCACACATACACTCACAGGTCTCTTTGTTAGATATCTAATCAGCCAACGACATGGCAGAAACTCATCATTTGCCTGCAGACATGATGAAAATGATCTGCGGAAGTTCAAACAAAGCATCAGAAAGGAACAAAGCTAATTTAAGTGACTTTGAATGCGGCATGGTTGTTGGTGCCAGAAGGGCCAGTCTGAGTATTTCAGGAATTGCTGATCTACTGGGATTTTCCCACACTACCATCTCTCGTGTTTACAGTGAGCATGGCCAAAATAAGAGAAAATATCCAGCGAGCAGCAGTTCATTGAGTGAAAATGACTTGTTGATGCCAGAGATCAGAGGAGAATGGTCAGGCGACGTCAAGCTGACAGGAAGGCAACTGTGACTCAAAAAAACACACTCGATACAACCCAGATATGCAGAAGAGCATCAAGTCGAACACAATACGCTGAACTTTGAAGCACAGGGTGCCGTTCTTGTCAGCTAAGAACAGGAAATTGAACCTACAATTCACTTTGACTCACCAAAATTGGACAATAGAAGATTGGAAAAACCTTGGCTGGTCTGATGAGTCTCACTTCTACTGAGACATTCAGAGAGTCGGGACAGAATTAGGCAAAAACTACACAAAAGCATCAAGAGTATGAACAGTTCAGACGGCTGCTGGTGGTGTAATGTTGTGGAGCTCTTAGTACCAACAGAGCATTATTAAAATATTACAGTCTACCTGAGTGTTATGAACGCAGTGTCTTCTGATAGTGCCTTCCAGCAGGATAAATCGAGTGCCACAAAGCTCAGATCATTGCCTCCACGGCCATCAGATTTCAATCCAATAGAGCACCTTTGGGATGTGTTGAGCATCATGGATTTGTAGCCAAAATTTCTGAGGAATGTTTCCAGGACTGTCTTGTATTTGTGACATGAAGAATTAAGGCAGAGTCCAACCCTGCGCAGAAAGGTGTACCTAATAAAGAGTCCACTGGCTGTATATTAAGCATCAAGAACAACTCCGCTCATGGAGTTCACTCTGTCTTGAATGGAATCCTCATTTTCCCAACAAACTGCACAACAATAGAAAAATGCAAAAGTCTGCTAAGGGCATCGGACCCTGTTGTTGTCCAAAAACATATCCGCACTGTTGCACAACGCAACGATTTTATTTTTATTCTTTGAACTCCTGAAAAACAACAGTGCTACTGATTTACACTGGAGAAAATATACTGTCTCACTGTTTTAGGAAGAGAGAACCTTTTTAATAGATAATACATTTTATAGACTTCAAGTAAGTGAGTCTGGGTTGGGACTAAGTGTGACAGACAGGAGAGGCGAGATGAAAAGTGCTGAGAGATGAACTAATGCAATGTTGAGTTTGGCATCCCATGAGATTTGTTTTTCAGCCTGGCAGCGTGTGCTCACCTAAAGCAAATATATCAAACAATGACAGCTTTTTGTGTCAAAGCCCAGTTATGTAATCTATGGTGCAGAGCCAAAAAAAACATCCATTGCGAGCAGAAATAAGGAAATGTGCACACCGAAGAAAAACAGTGTTAATGCTGATGTTCGTGTTTGAAAAGAGGATGAATGCAGAAAACTGTCAAGGCTTAAAGTCACGTCTTAAGTCGTGTCCTGGACAAATATTTTGAGTTGTATTAAAAAAATATGTATTTTGTGTTTGTTTGTTTGTTTTCTGCAGTTGTGTAAATACACTTTTTCCTTTGTGCACAAACGTGGCTTCAAGATAGTGCGCTGACAGCTCATACACAATAATTATGTTTGAATGTGTTTAATGAAAGAAACATTTGTGCCCAGGTCGTAAACCCACACAAGCATGCACAGACTCATTATCTCCCATAAACATGGACAATGGGCCATGAGGCATGCTTACCACACATAGTCATGTTCCATCACTTCAGAGGAGGAAATGCATTAAATTCCCAGCCTAACCCCAACCCCAGGCTTTGATCATATATTTTTCTTATGTTTCTAGTCCCCAAAAGTTGAGTCCCCTCAATGCGACTGAATAAACAAACAAAAGCACTAATAACATTAATCTGACGCAAACAAAGGCACACAGAGTTCAAACAGTCAAGCAGTCAGATAAGAATACAAGACGCAGTGGGGTCCTCTCCATCACTAAGGTAACAAACACAATGACGCAACTATGAAGTCATCAAATAAATCCATCGTGCATGGCCTCCGGGTGTTTATCGTAACCACAGGAATTGCGGGGATTTTATAGGCATCGAGTGAAATCTGGCATGGCTCCAATATTCAGAAGGAGACAAAGAGAGGATTTTTCAGATGCGTTTATTGTATGAGAATACATGAATGCAGACACGCTTGTCCACTTTCACAGTGCATAAATGTCACAACACAGGAGTATAAATGCTTTACATGCCCTTTAGGGAGAGACAGCGGAGGTAGAGTTTGGAGCAGAGAGGATGTGATTCAACCTAGCAGCACAAACCTTCATAACATTGTTTATATGAACTGCAATACTCCAACTACAAAAAGAGTAAACTCTGAATAAGACTTGGCTGCTTCTAATCATGCTATCGAGGTGAACTGAAGAAAACTTTCAGACTTGTATTCACTGAAAAAAATTGTTTAAAATTTCTTAACAACATAAAATATTTTTGATAAGATCATCAGCGATTACATTTGCTTGGGTGTTCGACACTCATAGTTCAGCTAATCTGCTTTCTGAGGGCATTACGGGTGTTTGGTCAGATCTGGCTGATGGTGGCTTGGCAACACAGACAAACAACACAACAAATGTAGTGATTTGACTGCAAAAAACTCAATTGCAACACGTCGGATTTGCGCAACCACTTCTTGTCGTTCCCTCAAAATGAAAAAAAAAAAAGAGATAAACTGGTTTATCGAGATTAACTGAGAAAACACATTTTCAGAATAGGGAAATCGGACATTTTAAGGACACAAGCAGCCGTTACTCTCCGCAGGGTACACCACAAAGCTGCGCAGGCTGCAGTAAGGCGTAGCAGTAGTTCAGCTAAATGCTGAAATTAATAACAAAGCAATGAAAAATGCAGATCTCTTGGTGGCGCAGAACTAAAGGTCAGTGAATGTTGTGCTGCATCCATCTTGTCTAAAATACTTAACCTTTTCATGCATGAATTATGACAACCTCAATCAGGATTTTTTCTTTTAGCATTTTTAGTAATCTTTAGGCATGAAAGGATGAATAAAAATACTTGAGAAAACAATGCTGATTGAGGTTGTCATAATTCATGCTTGACAGGGTTGAATAACAATAATTACAATGAAACACGTCATACATCTATAGTAACATTGAACAACCAGTGGGTGGCAGGGTATGGAGTGACACATCAGTGTCCAATGCAGAGGTTTATGTGCAAGTATACCACCAACATGACACAAATACAAGAAAACAGCCTTTGAATAACTGTCCATTGTAGTGACCACTATGCGTGAAAGGGTTAATTTGATATGCTTGTTCTTGAGGTGTCGTTAGTATTATAGAACCAATACAGGAAAATCCCCATAGCTCATTTAAATCAGAATCTTTAGTTGGATCATTGCAGTTCATGTAAATCATAAGATGCAAAGACATGCAGGCTTTTGCTCAGATGTTTGCTTTTACATATTATTTAGCTGGTCTTGTAGGTACTGGAGTGTGGGAAAGTAAATGTAAGTAGTGAACACAAGATTATTACTCGGTAATCGATACAAAGCACTTTTGAACAAAAATCAGAAATTTTACACAGATCAAACTGAGTTTTTGGCAACAATATATCAGCTTTCCAAGAACAAACAAAACAAAACAAAAGCATTTTCACAGAATCAGCAACAATTTTACCACCACTTTAACATGATTTTATATAGAGACACATTATCGTGTGATGAAAGTAAACTGAGGCACAGAGGTAAGAATATGAACAGAGCTACAGTATATCCTCACAGTGTGGCAAAATACAGTAAAGTCTATTTAGAAGTCCTCTGAACATAATAGAAAGCTGTTTAAATAAGATGAATAAGTCAACGCTGCCCTATTTCTACCAATCAAGAACACAATGTGCCATAAAATGTGCGACAGGAACACTGATGAATGTACAGCAGAGCAGCAAGAGCAGATTTACAGTGCAAGAAAATCTCAGTACACAGCATGGTGTATGCACATCATCATTAAGCCATAATGTAAGCCAACACAAAGCAAGCAGAGGGACTTACAGTCATTTAGATTCATTATTTATCTTGTTAAAGGACATATTAATGATATAACTGCCATTACCAGCACTGTTGCATCATGGGTAAAAAACCAACCAACATTATGCATCAGTATGTGTTTTTAGATCAACAGGATGGAAACAAAAACTGGGTAAAAAGTAAAATCTGATTTATTAAACATTAATGAATGTAAACATTTCGAAATCTTAGACTGGCACGACATGTAATGCTGGTTTGGTGCTTTTGCAGCACTGTGGGTCTCTCAAAGGTTTTTACATTTAAAGAAACACTTTGATATTTTGGGGAAAATAGATAAAATGATTTATACCAATGTCACTTCTTAAAAAGCTCTTGAACAGCAAAAAAATACTTGTGGTTGAATAGGTCCTTATTTTTATTTTAGTTCAGTCATTTAGTTATATTTTTTTGATGAACCAAAACATGTATTAACCTTTAAATATTTTTGTGTTTTTTTTTAAATTGGGCAGGTTTGTTTTACCCTTTCCTGTATTAGCGCTAAGCTAAGCCAACGGTTTACATCTTCCCCTATTATTAGGCCACCAGAAAGTCAAACTATTCCTCTGAAGACATGATGCTATGGGTAAAGGCAGACAGCTCACTGGTTTACACTTAAGTTATTCTTCTGCAGTGAATCTATGCAGACACTACGATGTAGCGTACACAAGTGGCCCACATGGTTTTCCAGCATTTACACCTGCCCTTGCATCAGTGTGACATATAATTACATTGCTGGGGAGGTGCACATCAGGTTATTGTGCATGGTTTCTGGTTATGATGCACCTATGATGTAGATTTAAGACAGAAAAATAAACAACCTGTGAGATATAGGCATGTCTTGTTTTAAAATTGTTTTTCTCATTGTTTATTCTAACCTCTAATTGGAAACATACCCTCCAAAACAAAGAGTGGTATCTGTTGTAGGATGTCAAAGCACCCCCAAAGTCAAAATTAAAATTTCTTCATTGCAGTTTACTTATACATAAAAAAGGAAGGAAAACCAAGCTTTCTGACTATAAACACCTTATTTCTGCATTTTCATTTGATTTTTCTTCCCTTTTTTTTTCTCCCTAATTTCCATAGCATGTTTAATTCAAAGCAGCATTACTCCTGTGTGCTTTTAATCTGTATTATTCTTAAAGAACGATTAATAAAAAGTCTGTGTAAAAAATAGAGTTGTATGGATTAGGACAGCTATATACCAGCGAAAGGAAATCTGTCCAAGAACCTCCACTCTGTCCAGCAAAGTAGAGAGAAATAATAATTAAAAAACAGATACAGTACCAATACTTTCCCCATCACCAATCTCCTCCTAAAAGAGAAGCAGGCACACAAAAAAAGAGGAAACCTTCAGGCTGAATAATGCACCTCTACGTGACGATTTTTCAGCACCTGGTAACACGGTGAGATGAAACCACTTCCTGTCAAGTCATAACCAGACAGGACAAAAAGCTGAACGCAAACATCAAAAGCGAGCAGATAGAGAAGATGGTGTTTCTGTGGGTGAGAACCTTCTGAGCAACATGATGCAATCAGCACTTTAAAAACTAGTCCCACGACATTATGCAACAATCCTCCACTCAGGTTCTCTGCTTGAAAAACATTTTCACATTTTCTTGTGGACAAAAAGCTTCTGTTGTGCTAAGATTCTTCTGTTTTATATAAACTTGAACAGATTTGTCTGTTTAATGCAAATATACACAGGATAGACAGTATATACTGCAAGGACAAAAAACAGTGACATTCACTTCCCCCCACCCCCCAAAAAATGGGCTGCTCCACTTGATGTAATATAAAGTGTATTACAGAAAAATCTTTAGTAGCATTAAAGACTAAGGCCAAACAAAAATAATAACACGTGACCCTGAGCTGGTGCATGGCCGTTCAGATGGTGTTGAGTTAAAGAAGCTACGGATAGAATTGAAACAAACTAAAGGACCACACACGATACTTAAATAACATATTGTGCATGTACATTTTCTACCTTGTGTATTTCTGTGTGCAGCATCCTAAATTCACACTTGCATTTAAACAGGCCAAAGGCAACTGCTGCAGGTTCAGGCAGCTGGATAAGAGACCCCAAGAGTCTATGTTTGTAAGTGTGTGTGAGAGAGACATAATTTGGAGGAGAGCGACTGATGCATTCAACCCATCAAACTATTAAACCACAGTGAACCCCTCTCCTCCCTTTTCCCTCTTGCTGTTGCCCCAGTCCATCCACATGCAGGAGGCCCTGGTGAGTCGTTGACTTCAGGACTTCCCCTGACCGCTCCACCCCCCCATTCTGAGGGAGGCTATGTGGGGTGAGGCTGTCACGTCCGCAGCTTCAGGATGACTGTCGCCAGGATGAGGAAGAAAGTGTTCCAGCCCAGGGTAACAGCGAAGCCTCGCCACACCATCATCCGAGACAGACCCCAGCCTGATGGGAAGATTTATATCTACATTTACTACATAGATTAAAAAACAAAAGAAAAAACAAGCAAAGAGTGGACACAGAAAAAGACAAGGTCGACGATTTCAGCACCAGATTTATGCAAACTGTGATCAAAAAGTTCTGAGACTGCACCTACAAGAAAGCAGAAACTCTACCCCCTCACTTCAAGGTTGTCTCTATATGCACTAATGCGTATTTCCCTGAGCTCGTGCCAATTTAAGATTTCTTTCTAACCACCCTTTTATTTGTGATTTGTGCAGAGAGCAAGCATCAGCTTCTGTACCCATTTGTCTCTTCATGTTGAGGACCATCAATGGGAGCTGGGCTGCAACTCAGAGACGTGTCAGGCATGTCAGATCAATTGTGCAAAAAAGGAGCATGCTTTTACATTTTTTGTTAGATATATTTACAGTGTTGTGCACTGTGACACTGTCCAATGGGTCAGACTGCCAGTGGGAAGCTCTAATGTAACCTGTGTGTGACCTTTGATGAAATTCACCCAAACTGTGGTATGCATCACCCACCCGGCTTAACAGATTGATCCCTGCAACTTCTTCCGACAAAATGAATACAAGTTGAAGGTTGTTGTTTTGCAAACGCACACCTGCAAGTGGTCAGAGTGGACACGGAGAGATCAAAGACAGGGCAAGACTGCTGAAAGAGACCCCGGTGTTTCAATAAAAATCAGGGACAATTTTTGCTTTTTTTAATAGCCGACAGTCTCTGAAGAATTTTATAGTTTTCCAAGACTTTAGTAAACTAACCCTTTATATCAATAAGAATAAGAAAGGGTTTACAAAAAGTGGACACAACGTGATGTGATTTAGAAATTTGTAACTTGTGTCTCTTTTTTTTCTGTCTATTAAAAAATTATCAATCAAAAAAAAAAAGAACTAAAGTGATGTAGCTTCAACTCATTTAAAGCTGACCTACTGTTAAATTTTCATGTCTGCTGGACTCTGTTAGAGTTGCTTTGCATGTTTTAAAATAGACCTCAGAGCGCCCCTTAGTTTATCCTCGATTTGAAATAAGCTGTTGTAGCTCATTTTGCTTCATGCCAGTTTTCTTATAATGGGCTCCCCTTTGAAGGTGGGGGAAACCAAGTGTTTTTATCTCACAGGGATCTCTCATATATAAGCTGACCTCAGTATCTCAAAAAGGTTTTAGTACAAGCTTCGACCCCTGGAAAAAAAAGAAAATAAAACAAAGCATAATAGATTGATCTTAAATCTGGGTCTGAGTTTATAGACAGGGACATCTTGTATGAGATTAAACAGTCATCAAGTCCAGTTAGCAAATGTGGCAGGATGAAGCTGCATTTTCCATGGTAAAAGAAAAGAAAGGTGGCAGTTCATTTCCTAAATTGAACTCTGACATTGTGGACTTGTCCCTGTGAGATTTTTTCCACCACACCTATACGATAAGGCCTTCAAACAGGAAATGGCTCCTCCGACTTCCTCTGTATCAAATAGCACAAGGGGAGCTCGTGCTGTCATCAAGTCTTATTGTTCAGAGGTCAACAGGAGGAGAAAAAATTGGAAGACAGAGTGAAACCACTACACCTCCTGAGAGATGAGTTACACTGGACCCAGAGCTGATTAATGATTTAGTCAACTGGCTCCGTTGTGCACAACGTAATCATCTGAGCCGTGCACACGCTGCTAACTCTTACACGCTACCAATATGCCATATGGTGCGCAGCAACAACACATGACGTTAAACTGTTGTTGTGTGTGATGTGTTCTGTGCATGAGCGTTACCTCTGTACATGATACAGCGAAGGGCTTCTGAGGCGTAGGTCTGAGGAAGGACCAGGCTAACATAGCGGAGAGGATACGGGATACATTCCACGGGCCAGATGATACCTACATCACAGGACAGGGAGGACAATGTGTCAGATGTGGGTAAGATATCATTTACACCTCCAGCAGGAATGCTTTGTGTCTAGATTCTGATAACAAGCAGGCTGTGAAGCATTAAAATAATCTGCCCTTTCTCTTGGTTTTTTTCTGGTTTTTTTCACATTCCAAATCAGGTTCAAAGTTCAGTCTGAGCAGCTGAAAAACTAATCTCACTTCACGGTGCATTTAGCAGCTCTTCTGCAGCAATCACTTCATCAGCACACAAATTTTGCTTTGAATTGCAGATGTTCAGAATTCCATCTTTTTCTAAGGAAGTCTGGACTCAGAGTTCAAAGATGGAAATATTGTGATATGGCTGGAAGATCCAGAGCAGAACAGCAACAGGATGAACACTGCAGTGGAGAGATTTTATTCACTGCTGTTTCCGTCCTTTTAGGCCACAGCATCAAAATAAGAAAAAGCCTTTAAAGAATTTCTTATTATTCTGTGTGGTCTGACGTCACAGATGTATGCAGAGTAACTATTACATCCTCCAAAAATATCTTCAAAAATATCAGTTTCTTTACTCATGAATCATTAACTGGGACTTAATCAAAGGAATAACAAGCATGTCAAAATTATATCACAAATCTGATATGCCTCACACTGATATAAGAGCATTTTACACTGCGTTGTATATTTCAGGCATGTTTTTCTTGTCTGCATGTTTTTTCACTGGATTTTGTTGTTGTTGTTTTACGTGGCCCTTGGGAAGACTAGCAACCAGTTTGTGCAACTGCAGGGCTGCTAGCAAGAAGTCTGATATGATATGAAAACACTGGATGACTTAGTGTGCATAAGAAAAACCAAAATTAAAGAAAATCTGCTATAAATGATTAAACATCAGTGAGTTAGGCAGTGGGCTTTAGTCTTTGTAAGCTTATTTGCACATCAGTGTCAGCAAAGGATAAACACATTTCCCATAATGTATATATACAAAATATTACACATCCTCCTACAGCTTCTAAAGTTTTGAGCTTTTAATCCAAATAAAACCACTTATTTATTTGCACTACCTACACAAATGCTTACACCCAGTTCACAACATCAAAGATGATTTAATTAGATTCTAATTCCCTGATTCAGTGATGCTCAGACTCACACCTACTGCGCTTTTTAAGGCTTTTTACACTCACAACAGTAAATCTCACTGCTTACCACTAAGGATGAGGTTGGGATAGAAGATACCCAGAGCGGCCTGGTTGGCGCTCTGCTCGTCATCGATTGCAGATGAGATGACGAGGCCGAATGAGATGCCGGTGACACCCTGCAGGACTATCAGAATTATGACGAGCACCAAGGACCCTTCGTTAGGGTTCTGCAAAGACAGAGAGAGAGAGAGAAAGAGATGAAGAGCAGGGGTAAGAAAAAGATAACAAGCTTGATTAAGTTGTGGGCATTTTAAATGGAAAGCTGCAGCAGACCTAAAAGTTAAGAAAAATAGAGGGGAAGCTAGAACAAAGCAGTACTTCCAGCATCATAAACATGGGTAAGGGCCTTCCATCGAATTATTACTAAGACAGTGATGGAATTACTAAAAATCATATGGTTGGAAAAGAAAAATCTTCAACGACTAAGTGAGATAATTTTCTGCACAGTGTGAAGAAAACCTCTTTGCTAGGGTGCATAAAGATTGAACTCTGGATCAATGGGAAAAGGGAATAATCTCATATTTACGCTGTTCCGGACTGACTGGTGTATCAGCGTAAAAACAGAGGTGGATAAAGTGATGCACCTATTACGTCTACTCCCTGTGAGCCTCTCGGGGGCTGTGCTATGATCTGGGGTTGCTTTGTCAGGTCTAATTCAGCAACATTATGTACCCCAAAAATGAGGTGAGCTGACTGCCTGCATCTCATCATCAGTTCTGCTCTGCTTGGAAATAAATGTTGTAACATTGCATAAGGTAATCAAAATGATGCCACAGCTAATGTGCTGTGATTAAAGCTAAAGATGGTCAAGTATTCAATATTGTTTTAGCGAGCACAGTATTTCTTATCACAAGTAGAAAAAGCTGAATAAACACAGAGAAACTGCAGCATTACAACCAGATTTTTAAAACTTGAAACAATGTAAGCTTTTCTTGTAAAATATATTACAATTGTCTGTCTGCTGGGAGTTTCTAAAACTATTTGAAGATGATAGTAGTTTTTTTTTTAAAGTTTGTGATGGTTTATGTTTGTGTCACAGAATTATTGATGAAGCTAAAGCCATGGAAAACCATGATATGATACATTTTAAAAAAGGAGCTGTGAAAGACGTTTGATGGACATGAAATTACACCAGCGCTTGCTGCATGCTCACTCCCGACATGATGTACAATCATCTTGTGTGGCTGTTAAAGGGGAATTCCACTATTTTATCATATCTGCATGGTATGTGGGAAAAGAGAAGTCTGAAGATGAATAAATAAATAGAGGTGAGGAGTTAGAAAGAAATGAGATTGCAGGGCTGATCCTAATCTCTGTCTTAATCAGTTGAAAACTCTTTCCTAATGTGTAATAAATTATTACCTTTTTAAGTGTTATGGTTGTTTTTTCCATCCCTGGACATTCAAGGCCATTTTAAGGAGTTTTAACATTTAGTTTCACCACAGATAACAAGGACAAATAGTTCATACCCTGACTATACACCAGTGAAATGGTCCTGTGATGTTAATATGGGAAGTTATCATGCATTAAAGAGTGGTGTACAAAATCAGACACTGCAGAGAGGAGTTTAAGTGTCCACCACATGTAACATATCAGAGTGCAATACTAAATCACCTGGGGCGACTTTCAATCAGTGGAATTTTTTTTAAATAACACAGGAAAAGACAAGAAGATGAGATGAAGAGAAAGCGGGGAAAAGATAAAAAAACAAAACAAAAAAAAAACGTAGAAGCACTTTGATTTTCTGGACTTATCTTCAGCCAAAAATACCACAAGAAATGGAAAGAAATATCACTGATACTGAACTTTGGTCTGTGGTGTAAATGAGATATGAAACTTTTCAAAATCACATAAAAGCAGAAAAACAGAGACTGGAAGTCTCGCCTCACAAGATTCCAGGTGATAAGCTCCCTCGCTAAACTGTGTGTGTGTGTGTCTGTGCCCTCCTTGGAGTGTTAAGACACTTCCCGTCTCCCCTGACAACGTGCAAAAATAAACCTGCACCAAGAGACCACATGACCACTCGGTTGCCACAGCAATCAAGGCCTGTTGTTGTGGTGATCCTGCAGTGATCCTTGGATACGGCCGGAGCGGGAAGTGATTTATGGAGCGGTGGGTTCTGTGGACTTGAGCACCTTAATTAAAACACACACACACACACACACACTAACATAGAGGAGCGCACGCATAAAAGCAGGTCCCTGCATGAACTAAACGCACACTCACATTTATACTCTGTTCTTTCTTCTCTCTATTGATTTCATATGGATGTCTATCAATAATCAGTAGTGAAGGAAATCCCGATGTTCCCACTGGTTTGGTCATTAAAGCCAAGGATATTAAAGTTAATCGAACTTGGGACATTTAAGTTAATGGTAATAAAAATTAAAAGTAGACTTTAAAAGAAGTACAACAAAAATAAATAAAAAATGTCTTTAGCAGCAACAACATAACAACAGCATAAACTAATGAAAAAGAGAAAACCATAAAACTCTGGGTTTAACAGTTCAGATACTTTTCTCACTGGATGTCAGAAGGATTTATATTCTTTAAATAAAGAAGAAGCTACTTTCCCTTATATATTCTTCCTGGCCCAATTCCAAAGGGATTTGTATCTCCTTTTAGGATTTTTTTTGCTTGTTAGTCAGTTAGTGTAAACCAATACACAACTGAGCCACTGTTTAAAGTCTTTAAATGTGAAGACAAGTTTTCATGTCCTCATAGTCAAGTCATAAAACAGCAAATAGCCAATGAAAACTGGCAAGATTTGTCACATGTTTCATGACATCAGCGATTCTGCATTAAATCTAGAGTCATAATATGGTGAAAAGCAGCTCTGTTTGATAAGTCCATGTGTATATAGAGTAGCTGAACTTTGTCTTGCCACATAAGTGATGTTATGAAACAGTTTTGGACCAATAGAAGAAAGTGGAAAGTGGCCTTTATGTGATATATTTCCTCTTGAGTGCACTGTACCTACATTTTTATGAGGGAAAAAAGGTATATGCTTGAAAAAAAATAGAGGTTAATAAAATTATCATAAAATTATGACTTGAATCCACTGCAGGTAAAGTCTGATTTTGATGATGTAGGAAAAATGCAAATGAAGATGGTAAAAGGTTGGCGAGGGATTAACCTTCAGTATGTCAGAGCTGTTCCCTGCATGTTGAACGAAACCATATCAGAGACCGTTTTAAAAAGCAAAGAAAATCTCCCTCACACAATGAGTTTGCAAAGAGCACAGGAAATACCACGTTTCAACCTAAAGTGCTCAACATTAAGTGACCGTGTTGTGGTCTCAGCAAAGGTTAAACAGGACTGACCCTGTGGTCTGGCTTTGCAAACACTTATTGGCATTACACTGACTGAAAGCAAACACAGAAAATCAATTAAAGAAGCAAACAGTGAGGTGACATCTGTTATACTGTGAGGTAAAAATAACAGTCAGCCTTGTTTATATAACCAAACCGTTCTTAAGGCTTCTATTTTTATCATTCATTTCCCCTGCTGACACTTTCTTCTCTGTGGACTTCATTTTTTACTGCTGCAAAGGTTCATCTGACTACGTCTGTATTTTGAGTTTCTGTGTTATTTTTCGGTTTTATTGCTTCTACCTTGAAGACGAGCAGCATCATAAGAAGCAGCAGGATGATCTGAACGCTGATGACGAACAGCTGAGAGAAGAGGTGAGCCAGCATCGTCTCCAGAGAGCTCACGCCTGATAGAAACACAGAGAGACAAAATTCAATAAACTCACTAAAAGATCTCATTTTACATTCACATCAATTATTTAATCAATTACGTAATGTTGCAGTCAATTTATGGGTTCCCAGTATCTATCAAATCATAATCATAACAGAGGATAAACAGAAACGGCTTCATAAACATAAACTTTTTAACTGCTCAGCTATATTATACTTTTTTTTTTATTACAAACTAAGTCACATGTGATACCTGCAATTATAACACATTTTTGATATAATTACAAATACTCAATAAGAGATTGCTATTAACTCATAATCCATTTTAATGCTAAAAACAGCATTTTATAAGAAGATCAAAACAAAAGGTTCTCAGTGTGTCTGCTTGCTCAAGGACATCTGCTGAACCCTACTGTGATCTTCTTACTCCCTCTAGTGGTAAAGTCATGAATTACACTTGAAACAATCCATTGATTGGATTCTTATCACCACTATATGGTTAATACTGAACACAGACTCAGTTTATTTGATGGTTTTTCCCATTTATGTGATTCACACCAGTTCTGCAAACAATCCAAAATTGGACTTTTAGATCAGACTGTCAAATCTTGACAAGAGAAATTAAAAACATGCTTCTTATAGGTACAGCTAACATTCAGATTTAGTTGAAGCTGTTTGGCAATAAGCCACAGTTATATATATATTTTTTTATCAGGGTGAATAATTATTTTTCCCTTTTCCCACTTGAGTGTAGGAGTGTTTTAAAACTAGAAACCATACAGAAAGATATGTCATTCTTCATCGTGGAAATGCCCTTGCACACTCAAAACCTGCATAGAATTAATATGTACAGGTGCAACATGTGTACCACTACAGTGGTTTCTGTATTCGCGTGTGAGTGTGGGAGCAATGTTAGCTTTGACGGCTCACCTGCGACCCAGCATCTATCCAAAAGCCCCTCTTTCCTCTCCAGGACAAAGGAGAGTGCTGTCAGACCCACGGCCAGGTAGAAGGTGATACTGGAGGGATCAACGGAAGAAGAGAAGGTAGAAGTGAAATGATAAGGTGGTATGTTGTTATTATGAGCTGATGCCAAAAATTTCACAAAATTAACCAAAAGGAAATAAACACAGATGGTAAAAGGCCTGTATTTGTATTTACTAGTCCCTAAGGACCCCAAAGCGCTTTATCATCATCCACCCTTCACGCACACATTCACACACTGGTGATGGCAAGCTACATTGTAGCCACAGCCACCCTGGGGCGCACTGACAGAGGCGAGGCTGCCGGACACTGGCGCCACCGGGCCCTCTGACCACCACCAGTAGGGCAACGAGTGAAGTGTCTTGCCCAAGGACACAACGACCGAGACTGTCCAAGCCAGGGCTCAAACCGGCAACCTTCCGATTACAAGGCGAACTCCCAACTCTTGAACCACGATCGCCCCGACACAGGTATAGTAAGGTGTCTACTACCCTATACTTTAACCAGCACACAGTGTACTGACCTGAGCACAGCTCCAGGGGTCACAAATGTAGTAAAGTCTGTGTTTTGGCTGCCGTAGATTGGCTCCTCAAACTAGCAGAAGAAATCAAGAGTGTTTATTTTACTTTATTATGCAGCATGTACAAACTCAAATACATTTAAGTATTTACAGTATTTAATTACATTCAGTTGCTTTTTTCCATAAACTCTCTTACCTTTATTGGTAAGGCAACCATATATGCCATGCCACCCAGCTTATAATCCACAAATGCCTGCAGACAGAGGGCAAAACATAAGTGATGCATCTGTTTTTTTTTAAGAAAAAATCAGGGCTACTCTTTATCATCTTTAAGTATTTTCATTAAATATTAAAAAAGATGGGAGGTGTTTGAAAAGTTAGGTTATTTTCCAATGGCCAGCAGTAAACGCTGTCCTGATAACTTTATGGGCTCAATCAACAACCAGGCTTCTTAAGCTGTGGCTAATAGCTCAGTGATGGCTCTTGTTCTCTGAAACATGGATATTTTATGTATACAGCATAGACTTCACATCATATTTGTACCTGGAAGGCCTGGTGTAGTTTCTTCTGCACCATGAGGGCAATTTGCCGATCTAAGAATGAAAAACAGGGAAAACATGAGCATCTTCGTCTTGTCAGAGTCATTTTTTAATGTTCGCCATTCAAAATTTAAAGGGAGCATGTAAATCACACATCAGATCTTGATGAATGAAATATTCAGGTTGAAAATCTTTGCTGACATAGAGTAGAAACCAAACTTATTGACCTTTTAAGGGCTGGATTTAAAATTATACCAGAAATCAGAAATTTAAATCACAGATTGAGGCCAGCTTGTGTTATCTGTCTTAGAAGTATACATGGCCCCCACGTGACATCTGGGCATACTCCTGATTAGAAGGTCTACGGTGTCCATCAAACATTACCTAAAACTTAAAATGCAGGGTCAAAGACCCAGGATCGTGACAATATGAGGCTCAGCATTGCCCTCCACCAGGATGAACCTACTGCACCAGTTTATGGTCTGACAGTAAACTACCTAACAGCAGACATGGTACTAATATCTAATACAAAGAGGTCTGCTTGTGCAGGCCGAATGATCTGCAGGTACCATTTCATACTACCACCAGTGACAAGCAGTAGTTTGATGTAATGCCGGAATTTGATGTATGTGAGAATCCTATATGTACAATATACATTAGTATAACATAAATAAAGCACACAGTATGTTTCATTCAACAACAATTATCCAAAAAGAAGAAGAAGAAAAAATGGTTTGTATCTTACTTGTCTGGTCCAGCCAGACGTGTATTGATCCTCCATCGATTATCTCTTGAGAGACCTGCCGCTGGAGCATCCTGTGCAATAAGGAACCAGAATTATGATCAGAAAAAAGTAGAAACTCAGTCTATCTAACAAAACACTAGAATGTAAATATTGCAATGACAAGCTGAAAAGTGAGTGATAATCTGCTGAATCTGCACGTTTTCTAAATTTGTCTGGCAGGACAAGTTTAAATGATAGACAGCATACGAGAGAGACAGATAGAGACAGATAAAGCACTACTGAACTATGTGATAGTGAAATCTAATCTCAGTGACCCAGGTTGAAGAATTTGATCATTAGGACGCTACAAACCCGGTGAACCTGAGGAAGGTGCATAGGAACATAAATATTCATTTTTTTCCTAAGGAATCTGGTTATTGATATGGAACCTTATGAAAGGAGTGTATGACCTTATAAACTAAGCAGCCAAGTGAATTAATAAACAGAGTCATGCATGCATGTGACTGCAGGCTGGTAGCACTATTTAAAACTCAGAAGGTCAGCCAGGCTAATTATTATTTCTCTGACACAATTAAAGCAATGCCTCAAGTCTAGCTGAGCCACTGAGAGCATTGAACCACGTGTAATTTACTATTACTAAATTGTAACTTTGTTCTTGAATACCAGTGAACTGAATAATGCGTGTCAGATATGTGTAGCCTGGAATTCCTTAAAGTATTTATTTCAGATGGTCTCACTTGGACAAACTTACTGTCTGCGTAAGTGCATAGATTAAAATTTTTGATTAAGGGTGTTGCACTTTAACATAGTTCCATTGCAAAGTATGAAACTGGTGTGCTGCACAGAGAGTTTGTAGCTACAGGAAATTTTCTGCCTTGTCCCTAGTTAGGCTTTTACAAAAATCTACTGGTAGTTGTTGTATTTAATCCTTTCAGGAGATGATGATGCCAATACATGGCTGAACATCTAAAAGCTTCAAATTGAGGGTATTTTATCATTTTAGATTTTTTATTATGTTATATGTTAGATATATGTATATGTAGTAATATATATGTTTTATTTTTACAACAGTGATCCCCAAAGCGGGCTGCGAAGATACTGCACGGGCGCTAAGAAGAGATTTTGTTAAGAAAAAATTTTGTATTAAGGTTTAAATCCCAATAAAATATAAATGACAGAATACAATTTATTTTATATTTAAAAAAAAGCAAACTATTAAAAAAAAAGCATGGAAAGTATGCGTTCATTTTTTTGTTAAGACTTACTGACATGCATTTTTCTGACATAATGTTAACGTTCATGACAGCACAATCACAAAATGACTGAATAAGAATGGCTTGTTTGGAAAGGTTGCCAAGAGAGCCTCTTCCCTCTAAATGAACGTAAGAGCAGAGCTTAGCTTTGTAAAGTTGGATCTGAACAAACCAGGAGGTTGTGGAAGAATGCGAGTGCATGTGAGTCCATCTGTGCCACAAAGCTTGGTTGAAATGAAACACAACAATGATCCCGAGAACACCAGCAGATGTTCCAGTGGTCCAGTCAAAGTCCAGATCAGACCTCAGCCTGTGCTGTTGAGGGTTCATAAAAGAGCTGTGCATAAATGAATGTGTGTGAACCGCGATGAGCTGAAGTGATAACTGGGCCAAAATCCCTTCACAACAACGTGAAAGACTGATAAAGCTGATAAAGGTTATTGTGATTGTTGTAAAAATCAATTTATCAGTCTTTGTAATGTATCACAAGTTGTTCATCTGAGGTTATATCTAAATTATCGTAGATCCTGATAAAGGCCTGGTGAATCTTTTTTTATTATTTCCTGGCACGGTGATTAGCACTGTTGCCTCACAGCAAGAAGGTCCTGAGTTCAACTCCACCATCTGGCCGCGGCCTTTCTGTGTGGACTTTGCGTGTTTGCGTGGGTTCTCCGACTTCCTCCCACAGTCCAAAGACATGCAATTATTTGGGTTAGGGTAATTAATGATTCAAAATTGCCCATAGGTGTGAATGTGAGTGTGATTCTCTGTTAGCCCTGTGATAAACAGGCCACCTGTACCCTGCCTCTCGCCCCATGTCATGTCCAGCTCCTCACAACTGAAAGAGGATGTACTTTCAATTTCAAATGACTGTATCTTACATTTTCCATCTATATATGTGCCACCATATTAAGGCAGTGGAAAGGTAGGAGTTAAAATATAGCCACCAACTGCCATAAACAAAAGCTGTTTTTGAAGAATAAACCTCAGTAGGGAATTTATCACAGCTTTGAAATGAATCCAGAAAAAAGATGAAAAAAAAACGTCATAATGGTGGGTCAGATTGTGATAGGTGTGAATATCTTCATTCTCATAAGATATTAAAACGTGCATACCAAAAATACATTTGCATGAACTCCTTATCCATCCTGCCTTATCCATATGATTCCTAACAGGAAACAAAAATCTGCTTCATGCTTATGTGATAACATTAAGGTCTGCTTGAGAATCAGCCAGAGTACCACTCTGCTAGAAGACATGGGAGAAGAAGCCTTTTGTTTTTCTTAGGCAGGTCTGTCACATAAGAAGCACATGATTCGGTAAGAATAAGCATCTTATTGGTCGGTGCTAAGATGCAACCTGCTCAGGTGTGTTACGGACAGGAAGGACCAGACTGTCCACCCTGCAGTCTCACGCTGTGACTGACGACTGAACAACAACCCTGCTGCAATGACTCACCTTCACATGATTTTGAGGTGTGAGTTGGTGTGGTGTGGCCTCTGTGAGCATTTATGTGTATCAAAACAACAGAGAGTGCATGTGGAAAAAAATTTACTTTCAGATTAATTCACCATCAGAAGAACATATTAAACATTTTAATAAAAACAGTTTTAAAGCCACTTAGAAAAGCAAGATATTAAGCTGATTTATGTGGTCCTTTTAAGTAGAAGCAGATAAATAAATGATATATTATTTGCTGTAATGCTCATTAAAACAAATATAAAAACATTTATTGGGATATTTTTGGGAAGCTGTGTACTGGGACTGAAAACATTTTAATTCAGTATTTCAGATCCATAAGAATCTGGTACTTTCCTCCGGATGATTGCACAAATACCTTTATGCATAATACATCAGGGCTGATGTGTTTGATCACGTCAGTCATGCTGTTTGTTTTCACTGGCAACAAGAAAGCTGCACTGATTTACCTGAGGTCATAATTTCTCTTAATGCAAACCACACACTGGATTTTCTGGATTTTATGCACTATCACCAGGGGAAATATTAGTTGGATATATTGTGAAGATTTTTATAATTATAATGGAGGCTGGTGCAAATCTTCCAGTCTACATGTCAAAGTTTCCAAAGAGTCTACAACCATCCTCCAATCCGAATTTCTAAGTAAGTAAATCACCAACTTGTGAAATTATTGTTAAGGTATATAATAGGTGCATGGTGTTCCCTGAGGTGTGGACTGTTCGTGTCGGTGTTTAGCGTGTTTGTGATATGCAGCTGGAATGCTGCCATGCATTACAAAGACTCGTCTTCAAAATCTGTCTGCTTTGCCTGACTACTGAGAATCCCCACTGACAAACACAAATGTCTGTACACAGCCTGTTCTGCCCACGTCTAGGTGCATGACATCAGCATGTGCTGCTTGAAAGGGAACTATCAAAAGTAGGGCAATGAGGAAGAAAAAGGCAGCAGGTTGTTTGTTTGCAAAGGTACATGAAAACAAGCAACATCCTCAAGCTGACACTTGTCATAAACAGGTCAAATATAACATGTACATGAAATGTTGGCTAATCTAACCAAGAAAAATGTCAAACATTTAGGTCACACAATGCAGTTTTATTCAACTCATCTGCTCTGACGCCTCCAATGCCAGTGCGGCTATTTATCCCACGTCTTTGTATTTCAAAGGTATGTCAATCGTTTTTTTCCAAAGTAACATGAGGGCAATGAACATTGAGTGCAGACATGTTTTGCAGTCATAACATCAGTTACAGATGCTGATCCAGCACATCAGCTCGGCCCATGACGCTCTGTCCCTTACCGTTTAGTCAGGTAGCTGGTGAAGTTCTTGCCAAAGCCGATTACACTCCAGTACTCTCCATTATAGATTCCCTCAAAAGCTTCTTTGTGGGACAAGTTCACCTGCAGATAAAAAAAAAGAAGCAGGTTCAATTCATTCTATGTCCTAAGTTTCATTTTCAAATGCAGATTGACCATATGCTACACCATGTTTCCTCAACCAGTCTGAACTTCACCATCTGCCGCACAAGGTCAGACGAAAATAAATTAAAGTTTCTGCACATTATGTATGTTACAGTTTGTTGAACAGCTATGGTTCTGTTACAGAGAGAAACAATCTTTCCTCTTCAATGATTTCCCAGAAATGGGAAGTCCTGGTATTTGTTCCTTTGCGAAACTCATTTGCTTAGAGTAAAAATAGATTTTAACAGCTGAGAAAAAAGTCTGCTACTTTGAAAATTGTACTTACTCACTTTCTCATGTGCAACCTACCAGCAGATTTACAGTAACAAAAGAAAAGTCAACAAATTCAGAATCCAAAGGTCATCACAGCTGATGAGGATTCATATCTCTCAGGGCCAAAACAAATACCTGCTGCACACTCGAGTTGTCCAGGAAGGAGAGGAATGATTGGCTGAAAGCAGAGGGGGAGGTCTCATTGTTCACTATAGCAACCTGGATGCCCTTTGGATCTCCTCCGACACACAGACAGATGAGGGAGACCTGGATGACGGGCAGCAGGAACTGGAAACACAAAGAGCTGCCAACACAGAGTAGAAAATAAAGTGTAATGAAGTGGTTACTTATAGACTGTGACAAATAACCTCTGTTAACTGCATCATACCCCGGCATTCTCTTCATCCGCACCAATGTTTTGATCATCAGGGCTGCGATGTTCCTCCACTTTGGCAGCACATGTCTGGCTCGCACCTTCCAGTCCACTGAACACAAAAATGCAATATAAGTGACTGCAACTTATATTTTTTAAAACAGCAGCGGTTAAAATGTTTACCTTAATCTGTGCCTCCTCTTTAAAAAGCTTTAGTGAGTTTCAACTCATTGTTTATCAACCTGACCTGCAATTATATTATTATTATCATCCACTCCTCGTACCTTTACTTTTTGATGTCAGAAGCAGCTGATTTAAAAGAAGCGCTATAAAACTCCTGGCCCATTGTTAAATGATATGCACAGGTAGAAAAAGAAAACACGCTAGATGTCGGTACCTGAACATTTGAGGCTTTCCTCTGCAGGTGGAGATCCGACTCCAAGAATTGGCTGACTCTCATCCTTCCCATTCTCAAATGACTGGCTTTTGTCTAACGTTCCATCTGGAGAACTGGAATCGCGTTTAGAGCCGACCTGGTCTGACGTCTCACACAGCTGCAGGAAGGCATGCTCCAGGGTCTGGAGGACGGATAATATGGGCTAAAATTCACAAGCCTTTTTTAGCCTCCTGTGTATTTGGAGGGTTTACTACGAAAGCGTGCCACAGCCATAGTTTTAATTGCAAGAGGAAAAAAAGTTCCCCTGTTAACTTTTATTCATATCAACATAAGATGTAAAGCAAAAAGCAAACTAAACAACCTCCATGCCTTCACTATCAGCACCCCTGGGCACCCACACAGTCTGTACTGGGATTTGAGAGTACTCACTGTTGCACAGTGCTGCTTCATGACGGCATCTGGGGGACCTTCAGCCAGCAACCGGCCGTGTCGCATGAGACCGACCTATACGACGGGAAAAAGAAAGAAGAGAGAGGTTCTCTTTTTAAAATGAGTGACTTAATTTTTTTTCTTGGCAATTATTTATTTAGTTATAAATAAAAAGGGTACTAATAAATAATCATATATTTATAATTAGATGATTTATTTTGTTATAGATACACACACAGACACAGACACACACACACACACACACTGAATGTTGCTGAATGAATGTTTTTTTATCTTCTGCAAAAGAAATGCTAATTCTTATCTTAATAGAAATCCAGAGTGTATCGCATATAGCTGTTGTCAGGGAGCCAAAACACACAGTTGTCTGAATAAGCTTCTAAAGTTGTATAAGAGCGGTAAATCAGGATAAGCCAAACAGTGGATTTGTTAGCCATCTACAAAATAGCAAACTACTTCTTATTCTGTTGTGTGTGAATGGTACTCTTATCCTATTAGTCTTTTTTAGTGGGTCAAACATGGATAAACAAAGGCTGCAGCTGCTATGTGATCAGATTTTATTTATTATACCAGAAAGCAAAAGATTTGTGCATGCAAGAAGCATGTTGACATGGTAAAAGCTCATTCCTCAGCTGTGGAGTGATGCATTGCTCCACTGGGTGCTCCGTCAGTTGACATACGTCTGTCAAAGTATCACGAAGACAGAAACAAATAAGCCCATTTGTCTCAGTCCTTCACACAGATATCGTTTTAAGTGAGAATGGAGACATGCCTGAGAAGACTGAGTGGGCAGACTGGTTTTAGTGGAGATGTTCTGGATCCAGGTTATAATGATTGTGACACAGATAAAGTGCTTGAACTTTGTGAGTCCTGTGTGAAGCCACCATCACCACTTCTGACTGTGGAATTTCTGTGGAATTCCTACCATCACAAAACTTTTACCTGACCTTCCAATGCCCTTGCCTCGGTGGTGAATTTGCAGTCATGTGAAAATGAAAGACAGTAAACTTTGGAAAAACAAAGGAATTAAGAGAGTAAGTAGCAGCCAAGTGCAGAAATAAACTTGATTAACTGATTAGTAAATGTGACCACTTCTATGACAGGTGACACCTCAGCACTGCATTAACAAATGGCCACAATATAAGCGCCTTGAGGTGACTGTTGTTGTGATTTGGCGCTATACAAATAAAATTGAATTGAAATTGAATATTCTTGAGTGGGCATCCCAGCAATTCTGCCCAAAGGTAAGACAGTGATCAAAGAAACGCAAGAAGTACATCTCATACTCTACAAGCTCAGCGCGTTAAATGTTAGTCCATGACAGTCCAATTACAAAAAGACTTAACAAGTATGGCTTGTTTGGAAGGATTGCCTGGAGAAATTCTCTCCAAGAATAACATGGCAGCACAGCTTTTCAACGGTTTTCAATGTTGCATCTGAACAAACCACAAAACCTCTGGAACAATGACCTTTGCACAGATGAGACCAAAGTGGAGATGTTCAGCTATAATGCACAACACACAACACCACATTCAACACACGAGCACAAATACAGCATACATACTGTGAATGCAGTGGTGGAGGGGCAATGATTTAGGCTTGTTTTGTAGCCAAAAGACCTGTGAACCCTGCAGTCACTGAGTATACCATGAACTCCTCTGCGTAAGTATTCTAGAGTCGAACATGAGGCCATTTGTCTGCTAGCTAAAATTCGCTGATACCATGGGACAGTGATCCCAAGAACACCAGCCAATCTATGACAGAATGGCTGAAAAAGAAAAGAAGAAAGATGTTGCAATGGCCCAGTCAAACTCCAGACCTCAACCCGACTGTGGCAGGACATAAAGAGAGCTATGCATAAATGAATTCCCGCAAAACCTCAAAAAACTGCAAATGATGCCATAAAGAAGACTGTGCCAGTGTTGCGAGAGACTGATAGAGTTATTCTAAAATCTTATAAAAAGTAAGATTTCTACATGTTTACCTAAGAGTTTACCTGAGTCTTTACTTAGAGAAGAGACCCTTACATGTTACGTTCAACTAATAGAAAACCAATCAATAAATCAATCGGTTGTTTTGTACTGTTGTCTAGAGCTATTAGCAGTGCAATAGTGGTACAAGTGTAGGTTTAAGTATGAGCCATTGTCTAATGTTTGACTCTTCATTTGACACTTGTGGTTACACGAGCTACTGTGTAAATCTCTTCAGCTCTTCAGCAATTTATTGATTAGCTCATTATAAACTAAGATAGAGACAGTGAAAACAGCACGTATTCTCAAAACTGCTCTTTGTGTTGCACATTTCCTTGCCAGCAGCTTCAGCTTTAGAAAACTGTCCCTATACAGTCTGTCCCCAATCTGCTTCCAGTCTTCAAGTTAAATTTAAACTAAATGGCATCAATATTTTTACAAATTCATTGCACAAATTTATGCATTTGCAAACAAAATTTCATAGGCTATGCACAAGCAAATATGATGCTTCTGCCAAAATTGAGAGTATAAACATTATACTGAAAAAATGTGGTTTTACAGACTATATATTCAAAGGAGATTACTGGTGAAACAATGAATGAACTCAGTGAATGAATGGATTTGTGCTGAGCCAAGCATTAGTTTCACCATGAGTGAAATATGTTGTAAATATGAGGAGTTAAAGTCTGGAAAGTCCTGCTGACCTTTAGAGCGACTCTATTCTATAAGGTTTACAAAGAGATGATGACTGTGTGTGCCTGCCTGGCTTTCAGTTCTCTGTGTTTTCTTTATAGCACCTGGATTTGTTTGCTGACAGGGTGGAGTTCAGAGTATGCAAAGTCTTAAGCACGCATTTCATTCTTCTGTTGCAAAGGTTCAACTTCAAGGCCAACCAGCCATTTAATCTTAACTTTAAAATAAAATGTTTTTCCTACAGACAGGAGAACCTACAAGTGAACCTTTACTGAGCTTTGGATTCAAGAAAATCCAAAAAGTACAAACGATTTATAGAGTAAAAACAAAACAGGAATCAACACACACATTCATAGACACAACTGATTTTCTATTGAATAAGTCCCATTTTCCCTTAATTTATGTGTTTAACATATTCACATTTATTCAGCAACTTTTTAACTCACCACATTGGCTTGCCTGGCCTCTTCTATGTAGTGTGTGGTGATAATAACAGAGACTTTTCCCGTCTTCACAATCTCTACCAGGTGATGCCAGATCCTAGAAAGAAGACAGAAGAAATCCTTGAAACACTTGACCCACTCAGTAATGGAGTTTGCTTCAAAATCGCAGCTGTGCCGGCAACAGCTTTGCTGCCAGCCGTCTGATCTTAAGAGGCTTTGTGATTACACAATGACACTGGAGTAACACATTCGGGGGGTACAGTATGCTTTCACCAGTGTTTGCTTATCGATGCATGAATATGGGTGTAGCCTTTATCACATTTTTATCAAAACTTTATTAAATATTAGCCATCTTGTTGGGTAAATAAGAGAGAGAATGATAAATCCATGCAGAGATCTTAGTGGAAATGTCATTTTACTGTAGTGTTAACTTTTGTCTATATAGAAAAATATAAAGATGCCAGTGGGCTCTCAAAAGAGAGGAAACTGGATAAAAAAGATATTTAATTATGCCGTAATATAGGAAAACACAACTGTCCATTTAAGTAATCTTCATCTGATGGGCTGCCCCTTGAAAACAAAAGTTAGGAACTTCTTCATCTTCTTGCGTTCTATTGGCTTCTCTTTCCCAGGCTGGGTGTGTGTCTGGTCAAGCGGCTTCCTTTTGGCCCTTTTGGCCCTGCATCTTTGCAACAGGTGCAAATGCAGCATTTGCACCTGTTGCAAATGAGCTCAGGCTTGTCCTCTCACTTGTTGCCTGACTGCTCTGTCTACTGGTATGTTAGTATTGCTCAGGCTTCCCGTTCTCTTGTTAGGTTCATGTTTTTCACTAGTCTTACCTTGGTTTGTCGCCCTGTGCAAAAGATTGCACATCACCTCAGCTTCTCGGATTCTCTGCCTGTCCACTCACCGCCACTCACAGACATGCCCCGTGCTCCCTGGACTTGCCCACCAGCTCACTTGCCAAGCCTCTAGCACCACTGCATCTGTGCCTTCCACCTCTGGATTCCCCATTTCTCTCCTTGCAATATTCTCTCACTTTTGTAGTGAAATCTGCAAACCTTTACTGAGTGGTGTCCTGTATTGGAGTCCTCAGCTTGGTTAAAGATAACATTTATAGTTTTATTTATTGTACAAATGTTTAAAAAAAAGTCACAAATACGTTTTTGTAAGGACTTTTGAAGGGATTGGAACTGGTGCACATGCCATAGACTTAAAAATGATTTTTAAAATGATACATTCTTATAAATCTCTTAATTTGATGTCTTTTTTTAGTTTATGATTTTTTGCTAGCTGTGCTTGACAGCAGGGTTTCTATTTTGCCCTTTAGGATCAACTACTTTTTCTTTTATTTCTCATTATGTGTGAATGAAAAGATCTATTATACATGAATTATGAAAATCTCTCATTAACAAAAGTGGCAAAAAATAACTATATTACACTGGTAGTAATCTTCCTTCAGTTCTGGCGCCTCAAAAACATTTCTCTATGCAGGAAAATATTTGGTGACATCACCTGGAAAACAACGGTGCACGTGTGCTGCATGATACAGGAGAAGACAGACGGGTTATACATACTTGGATCTGAGCACAGGGTCTACTCCCACTGTTGGTTCATCCAGGATGAGCAGCTCTGGATTCTGGAGCAGAGCCGCCCCGAGAGACACCCTTCGCCGCTGACCTCCACTGTAACACAAAAGCAATCAAAGGGCAACAGAGTGAATCTTCTCCCACGATGGGGGAAGAACAAGCTGAGGCATCAGCCTGTTGCAAAATCTTTACCAACTTTACCATGAATATTAAATGAGCCTCTAATGAAAACTGGTGTTAGGGCCTCCTGGACAACAGAAGGCTCTTTGTATTGAACCAGGGTTGTGAATCCGGAGATGGTGATTACTCTTATAAAAGGGCCATAAAGTAATCTGCCACTTGCATTGATCTGCCGGAGCTTTAGCAATTATATCTCTTATAGTTAGACTAATTAGTAACATTTCTAAAAATAAATTAAATCAAAGAGTCCGCTCAATAATTTCCAGAGGTTTTACAGCTTATGCAGACTAAGCTTCTGAGCGTAAAAAGGAGGATACTATTCTTTTATTTTTTGGTTGAAAAAGCATAAAAAAACAAGAACAGGCCTCAAGGAGTTATTACCATAGATTGGAAAACAGGAACTCAGAAAGGCAAATGTCATCTCAAGAATGAGGCTTTTTGCTCTCGCTTTTTTGACGTGCAAAGGATGACACTGTGATTAGATAACAACAAGCAAACAGAGCTGCAGCTGGCTTCATACTAGTCATAAAGACTCTGCAGATATGATCACTTGTTCACAAAAAAATATCATGCTGCATGTTTCAAAGTGAGCTGCCAATGTAGTGGTGCTCAAACTTTTGGTCTGGATGGTGACGCAAGTGGGAGTGATGTTGAATGCAGAGCGACAACTTCTGAATAATCAGAAATTCTTTCTTGCTTACGAGAAGCTCTTTACTTTGGGGCACATATTGTATATTAAGCACATAAGATTGAAAAAGACAAACTTTGATGTCTTTACAGTGAAAATAGGGACTTTGCTGCAGCCTATGAACAGCAGGGGAGACTGGAATATGCAGGCAATTTCACATAATATCCCTAGGACTCTAGGGACCTTTGCTTTGATGGCTACACAAAAGCATGCAAACCAGTGTTGCCAGATTGTCTACTTTTGGTTTGAATTTGTGGGTAAAAATAGTTTGGGAGGCTTGTGGAACTTTCCCTTGATGAAAAACACAGTAGAAAAATGCTAATGTTTATACAATAGCTGCAAAATAATCCAAAGTACATTACTAAACTAAATTCTCATTGCTTTTAACTGTGGTTCTGAATTTGAGTAATCTATCAAGTCTACTTCATTATATACTTAAACTAGAAAATTGTTGACAGATTTGATTTGACCTTTATTAAAAAGAACCATCTGGAAAGTCATCTGTGCATACTATTTTGAAGCATACGGCGCATTTAAAAAACCTTGGCATGTGATTGAATGACCCATTTCTCTATCAGTGTCTATCTACTATCGGTTACGCAACCAATCCTATCAGCAAAACACTACAGAAAGCACAAATTAGGGAAAACAAGCAGCAGTCTGACAGACTTTAAAAACTAACAAGCAGTCAGTGTAGCTAGCTATATAGTTAGCATGTCAGTAGACAGTTCTTTATGTTGTTGTGAGAAAATCTCTGCATAAAAGACACTTGTGGTAAATCACTTAAAATACACCTTGAAATCCAAACCGGGGCCACCTTTCAAAACAGGAATTCGGAGCTGCTTGAAAAATATTAAAAAATAGCAGTCAGGATAGCTTGCTAGTATAGTTAGCACGTTGACAGATGATCCATTTATCTTCGATTACATTGAAGATTAAGCCATAGCTGTGGAGCAACCGGCCAACAGTTCCTCAGACAACACAAACTGAATGTTTTTAAGGCCTACTTCAAAAAATTATTGGATTTGGACAAATATATCTAACTATTGAGGTTTTGTAGACACTTTACAAGTAATCAGGCAACATTAACTTTTCCGCCATTTTGGATGTGTGGCAATCATGGTGTCAATGTAGGGTGAAGTGAATAAGGCCCTGGCCACGCATGAGACTGATCTGTGACCAGTTGGCAATGACATTTGTATGGGGGAAATATGAGTATTTCAACTGGTTGCTGAATGTTGATGATAGTTGCTTGGAAAATGATTGCTAAAGCCCAGTCACAAAGGCCGACAGACTGGTCAGTGACCCACTGACAACAATGAGTATTTCCTGACCAGTTGGCAAAAGATTCCATGTCATTGCTTATAACTGGTTGTATTTTAGGTGAAAGTGATGAATTTATCTACAAACACCATCCAGCAACTCTCACATTGTAGTGAAACTGAAAAGTGTGATACATTTTTTACTTTTTTCCTTCAAAGTAAAAGTTGCACCTTGAAACATGTTGGCAATGGCATGGAGGCACTACTTTTACTTTGAAGACAAATCTTCACCATTTCCTGTTTGCGTTGTACATTTTCAAGTTTTATTAATACTTGGCTAGATGCTAATGAGTATATCCAGACAAACTTAAAAATTTACAGGCAACCAAGGCAATCTGCTAGCAACCAAAGCAATTTTGTACAGCACCTTCTTTGCAACCGATTTCATCCAGTGACAGCCAGCAACCTCCAGGAACCACTGCCAACCAGTCAGGGATAAACATTTTTCCCTATCAACCAGTACGCCAGATTACTTTTGAGCAATGTGAGCATTATGTCATGGAGATACTGCAATATGCTAACTGCATCCAGTAAAATCAATAGCACAAGGAGGATAGAAAGTGCCTGAGAAGAAAAACAAGCTGCAATCTATGCCACTTAGAAACCTAGCAGTTCCTTAGTCTACCAAACCATCTAGTTGGTGTCAGAGGCTGATTATTGCTCCATCTGTCCAACTGTCTTCTGTCACAGCTAAACTGTGTCTATGGCTGCTACCTTACTGGCCAGGAGCTCCTTAAACAACTACAGTTACATTTGTGGCTCTGGTATAAGAGTACAGCTTTAAACATGGCAAGATAAGATTATCGCATGACTGTGATCAAGAATCCAGCTGCCTTGCAAAGTAAGATTTGATTGGGTATCTTGGCATCAGTCAAACCTCACACCAGTAATGGAAAGTGATAATCAAGGGAATATAATGTACTGTACAACTGCCCCTGAGTTTCACCTGGTGCTTTATCAGAAAAGTCACAATGTTTTACTGAGCCTGGGTTTACAGCCTGTGGTATAAATACAGATTTTAGATTAAGGGTTTAAAGTCTTCACACAGACATCTGCAAAAGCACAGTGCTACCCTTCATAAATTGGCTGTATCTAGGGAAATAATGCATGAGCTCACATCTCCGTGCATCAAATCTAACATCCATGAACCACATCACTGTTTGCAGAAAAAACACTTTCAATATTAGTATACGCTTTTATGATGATCACTCTTACAACTTTAACCTTACAGGGTAAGATCAGCTTTTACTCATTGGATTTTGAAATCGTTCTATCTGTAAGGTCAACTGCTGCATCATATGTGGTTTTTACCTGAGATTTCGGACCAGACTGGTCTTCTGAGGTAGATCCAGGAAGTCAATGAGAAAGTTCATGCGTGCCTGGGTTTCCTTAGATGTCAGGCCGTGAATTCGGCCAAAGAAGGTCAGGGTGTCGCTAATGGTGAATTCATTGTACAACGCCAATTCCTGTGCAGCACAAAAGCAGAAAATGAAACTCATATCTGATGCTCTGATTGAGTCACAAACACCAACATTTCCAGCACACCTCAGGACAAATACAACTGCACCAGTGGATGTAAATCTATTACATGTACAAAGTTAGCATCTGTTTTACTCTTACTGCTTTTACTTTATTTTCTTGCTTCCTGGGAAGGATTAAAGCTGGTACTTTTTGTTGAAGGATTAAAGTCTTACATAACAGCAGATATACATTTTTTATGCAACAGCAATTTCAAGAAAGCAGTATATATCGCTAGTTTAAAGATGCATCTGTCCGCATTGCTGTAACAGAAAACATTCAAGGTGTCACATTCCTCCCACTCTGGGTTGCAGATTACTTCCTGCATGGATGAATGCAATGGTCAGGGTTACACACAAGACGACAAATACTATGCTGTGTTATCTACTTCATCAGATACCTAATGACAGTAATGGGGCTCACTCAGGTACAGGTGGCTCATTGCAGCAAAGGCCAAATTACAGAAGCCCCAGAGCAAGGCTTCATACAATCTTTATGGCTTTAAAGCAGCTGATGTGGATGTTGGGGTGATAATTTTCTGGACAGAACAGACTTTCTTAAACCTTCTGCGGACAAATGGCTGCAAGGACTTTGATTGCAAGTTTACAGGCTTTTTAAGAACAACCAAATGACAGAGAATAAATAAAACCAGGTAGGGCTGCCTTTGTGTCACTTCAACAAATTTGCTGCTTTATTCAAATATGTTAAGGATCTTTGGGCACATGAGTATTTCAAAAAAATTAAAACAAGAGCAAAGTTACGCATTTTAATGTGAATATATACTATGTGGTGTTTACCTGTGGCATGTATCCGACTTTCTTCCCCGGAATATCGTGGCCAGGAAACGCAGGCGGCTTCCCTAGCACAGTGATGTGACCTCGTGAGATTTTTAGAGTTCCCACAATGCATTTGAGAAGTGTGGTCTTCCCACATCCACTGGGCCCCAAAAGGCCATAACTGAAAAACACAATCACAAAAATTTCAGATAAAACTTAAAGCGTGATCCTGCAGAGGGAAACACTGGGACAGTACAAAAGTATGTGACTAGGGAATGCTGCTCTTTCTGGTTATTGAGTTAACTGAAAGGAAACTAGTTCACCATTCTAGAAAAAAGGTGTTCCTGGAATCTAATCTGAGACAGATATTTCCTTTTAGACGTTTCAGTCTAATACCAGCCTCTGAAGACGCTGAGATGCTAATGCTGCTAAGTGTTAAAAAAATCAAATTGCAATGGCTTTGTGACTATTTTCATACATAATGTCAACTTACAACAAATGTCTGCTGAATGTAAAGTGGTTTTCATGTAGAGCCATTTTTGGATACATCAAAAATTTTATTTTTTCATATCTAGGCTACAAACGGTCTCAGATACATCACACAGAGTTTGCACTGCACTCTGTTATCACATGCACTTTTATCAGGTATGTCTAGAAATACTGATGGCTTAAATAGCTGGACGGGAGACAGGCCAATGACAGTTCAACACATTTTTAAGTTTAAGTTTGAAAAACTTGATAAAAGACTATATTATTTATATTATTTTGAAAGTTAAAGTGCCTATACTTATTCTACAATCAATGAGATAATTATCCTCAGGTTTAAAACAATGAACAATAACATAATGGAACAATATAAGTTATATTCCAAGAGCACAGTGGGGTTTTGTAACACTCGTTCTGTCTGCATGTTTTACTGGTTTTTCACATTCATGTTTTACATATTTCCAGCTAGCAAGAAACATGAGAAACCTTCAAGAATTTGCCAGGTTGTTCATTTGACTTTATTTTCTCTTACATACTTTGTGTGCACATGAAAGCATGTAACAATGCTTTCATGTGCACACAAAGTATAGGTCAACGTTTTTGGTGGCCCCATTCTTTGTCGTCATACTTGTCACTTCAAGAATGCAGATTCATATTAGAGAAAAATGAATGTAGATCATCTATAAGAAACTGACAACGGAACGAACTAACACACAGCGACACCAGAAGCAAAATGTGTGCACTTAGAGCTGAACTGTCACCGACACATCAGTTTGAAAATTTCTTTGCAGTGTCATCCTAAGCTCTCCTTCCCCTGGGGGATAGTGGAATTTTCCCATTAAGGCCTTATTGAGAAACAATGTAGATGTTTATAAAGATAACCTTGAATATCCTGCAGGAAATTAAGCTTTCAACAGCTAATCAGTCAGTAGATGCTTGACAAAAGTGAAGGCAAGATGAGCAGCTTGAATTGGGTCCCGACACCTAACCCAGAAATGTCAGCATTGTTTGCAGGTTAAGCATTTATCTGCTCACCAAGAAGAAAAGAAAGAGTCAAATATTTGTTGCTGTTAGTGATACAGGAAGTAAAACACCTTCAGCTTTTCACTATTTCACTCAGTATTTACATTTTGACTTTTACACTTGACTTTTGTTATGAAAATTTATAGTCTTGTCCAGTTAAAACGCTCTAATCATGGGGCGATCGTGGCTCAAGAGTTGGGAGTTCGCCTTGTAATCGGAAGGTTGCCGGTTCGAGCCCCGGCTTGGACAGTCTCAGTCATTGTGTCCTTGGGCAAGACACTTCACCCGTTGCCTACTGGTGGTGGTCAGAGGGCCCGGTGGCGCCAGTGTCCGGCAGCCTCGCCTCTGTCAGTGCGCCCCAGGGTGGCTGTGGCTACAATGTAGCTTGCCATCACCAGTGTGTGAATGTGTGCGTGAATGGGTGGATGACTGGATATGTAAAGCGCTTTGGGGTCCTTAGGGACTAGTAAAGTGCTATATAAATACAGGCCATTTACCATTTAAATTAACAGGCTGTGTTGGTATTATCTACTCACATTTGTCCCTGTGGCACAGCCAGGTTCAGGTTGTTGAGGACCTTCAGTTTGCCATACGATCGGCACACATCTCGACACCGGATCGCAAAGTCTTCCTGTCCAGCCGGCAGAGGCGCCTCCAGATCAGCCTTCATTTTTCCCTCCTTCAGCTGGAAGAGAGAACATTTTGTTAAACACCAACATTCCTGATGCAAGTCTAAAAGCATGCTCAGTATTGGCAGACTTAACGTTACAACAATGATTTCTCGTGCTGTAGTCTATATAGATATTGTCACCTGCATAAACCTTCCAAATATCTTTAAATAATATTTTCTTTAGTGGAGAATATGCACCTCGCTGCTTTTGTATTCCTCCAATAAGGAAGGATTTATAGCAGGAAATATGACAGTGAAATAATGTCAAATATGCTGCAGATAATCTGTAGTTATAGTCAACCTTTCGCAACGTTTATGCAATGACACACAAAGTCTTGTATTGTGTTAAACACAGAGCATCCATGTACTGAACCTAAAGTAAATGTTTTAACTTTGTGCATTTCGTTTCTGCACATGAAGTGAAGGTTTTGTTGTGGTGAAGGCTTTTACTGAAATACAAAGAGGAAGTAGGATAACTGTCTAGTCTTCCTCTTTCTACAAATAATTGATTAA
Source organism: Simochromis diagramma (assembly GCF_900408965.1). Classification (NCBI taxonomy): domain Eukaryota; kingdom Metazoa; phylum Chordata; class Actinopteri; order Cichliformes; family Cichlidae; genus Simochromis; species Simochromis diagramma. The sequence goes on from NW_024387245.1 coordinate 1,989,616, forward strand.
AAGATGCCGCAAAAAAAAGTTTCCTACAACAAATTTCTGTGGCCACATTTTAATTTCTAACATGTTTTCCTATTTGTTGATTAAGTGCTTGAAATGAAGTGCATCCATCATTAAATATTCCCAACAGGAAGAGCCGACCACTTAATTTGCCACAATTTTTACATGTGCTTCACTTAAACACATCACAAGTTTGAAAAATATTTAAGTGGCCACTTACAGAGACGAATCTTCCCACTGAACTGGCCAGTTATGTTTACAAATGCAAGGAATTTGAAAGTAGGAAGTTTCCATTCCTTATAGTTACAAAATACCTGTTAGTTTATATGGGGAAACCACCCTTTTGACATAAGTGTATCTTTTTTATAGTCATAACATGTTGATGTAATTCTCTCCAGAACCTCAGTTAACCAAGGCTTACACATATTTAACACTTACAGACCCACAAATAAATTGAGTTTAGACGATGTTCCCATACTGTACCGTGCTATTTTCTGCTTTTCAAAAATGGAAATTTCAACTTGTTAAAAATAAAAGCATAATTTTGTGTAGCCTAGCCATCTCTACAAATAAAATATCCATCATTACTGTTAAAGTAACAACATTTGACTCCTGAATGAGTTTTAGTCCCCTGGAGAAGGTTGCAGCTCCTTCAGCAGGAGAAACAAGGCTGGATTTGAAAGACTTCAGTGCAAGAAGCTGAAAATACAAACTGTTATTTTTCATAAGCCAATCACCAAACAATTGAACAGGCAGGAAGAGAAAGTTGTTTGCCCTTTCATCCAAAAGCCAAATACAAATCTCACTTCTGACCAAACAACACACAGAAACAGCCAAGCATACTCTCATGTTCCTGTTAATTTCTCTGCATCACTACAAAGCTGCATCAGACAAAGTATGTGGGTCGTAAAACAATCCTGAGTCCAGTAATCTCTAATAACGGCGTTCTTTCACGGGTTTCCAACAAACTCCCTCCTTTAATCCAGAATCTCTCATTTTCCAGCAAGGAGATTAGGGAGACTGCAGTGAATAATCTGCTGCATTTGGTTAGCCTCACCTTTGGCACTTTAGCCTACATTTGCAGACATGTCACCCTGATTCTGTGTGGCAACTGTAACCACTTCAGATGACACATTGATTTAAAATGCAAACAAACGCTGACTATCCATCACTGAATATGAGAAAGGCCTGGAAAAAAGACAACGCTAACCTCATCTAGAGGAGACCAAACCGATTGAAGGAGCACAAACTCACCATTGGACACGATGTAGAGAAAAAGGGAGATGTGGAAGGGATGAAGAGCACCTGAGGAGTGAGGCCAAAGACTGAAGTCAACAGGTAAAGAGCATTTGAACATTAGCTGACACAAACATCTCGTCCGCATGAATGCAAAGTGGAAGAACAGGTTGAGTTTGAGAGCCAGCAACTGAAGAAGGCATGAAGAACAGACGCCTATAGCACGCGCACGCACACAGGCGCACACACTTTAACAGGTGCTATAACCTCAGTAGCGCTCCATAATCATGAACATGTTTTCTGATGTCCCCAAAATAATACTTGGGAATAAAATTAAAAAAAAACTAATGACATATTTTAAGAGCGTGATTTTTTTTCTCCTAACACATTTTTTTTTGTAGCAATCCCACCCTTCCACCCATCTGACCAGATGGACAGACCTATACTTGATGAAAACACCACATTGCTTCTTTTGCTTGTACACTGCGATAATGACCTCGATCAGCCCAGCAGAGGCTCGCTTTTCATTCATAACAGGCTCTGCTCTGTTGATCAAGAAGAATTTCCTACCTTGCCTGCCAAGTTGTTGCCAATTTGCGTCACTACCAAGTGGAAGAAAACAGGCTTGACGGCAGTATTTAAATCTCTCCAAATTCAGGAAGACACATTTGCCGAATAAAAATTGTGAAAGAGAAGTCAACGAAGGGCTATTTATAAGCCGAGCCCTCTGCAGCCGACCAGCTGCTGCGCTTTCACTTCTCCCTTTCACGCAGGACGTGAGCGCTGCAGCAGCGCTGCGATGCTCAGCGGTCGCTCTCTGCCCCCCCCTCTGAAAGATAACCCTCATCCACCCTCCCTGCTTTACGGGGGGAAATGGAGCTCTGGCCTGAAATGTGACACAAAATGAAAAAATAAATCCCAACTCCATCTCTGCAGCGGCGCACCAAGGCCTGCTGTCGAGGGACCACCTCGATCCTGGAGGCTTCCCGCGAAAAGACAGCGACCCAAACTACTTGAAAAGCATCTTACCCGCACCTCCATCTCTGTGCTGTTTGCAGGTCCACGCGTGGCATCATTCCTACCGGCAGCCTCCGCGGCCATGGCAGCAGGGAGGACAGCCGGACCGGCTGGGTCTCTGTAAGAGAGAGAGAATGAGGGAGAGAGGGGGAGAAGGAGAGAGTTAGATAGATGATGAGCTCTGGGAATTTTTAGGTTTAAGTCAGGCGAGCTGTTTGATCTGCTTTCAACGATTCCACAGATGCACAGAAATGCAGTTTGCAATTTTCTGATCTATTTGCCCAGAATTTGGTGCCAGCTTTAGCTGATGCGGAGCTGCACTAGCCTGTAAGCAGCTGCAGGGGCTCGATTAATAATATTTTTTTTTAAGAAATAAAAGAATTCACCAGGTTGCTAATATCATTTCATTTGGCATTTCTAACATTAACTGCTGCTGCAAAAGCAACGGAAGTGAAACTAACCGATGGATTCTTGTAATGATGTCGTTCCAAAAATAACCGCTAGGTGGAAGCACAAAAACAAGAGATGAAACGAGGTCAAGCAGGCGTTTGATCACTGATTGATGAAACTGAATGTGACACAGACACATAAATGACTGTTACGGAATGAAAGAAGGGAAATTTCCCCTGGCTCCTATGTTTGTGTTTCTGGTAGTAGCACAAACTTTGTGTTTTATACAGTTTAGTTTCTAATTCCAGTTTTTATTTTCATTATTTTTCACATGTATCTATGATATAGTGACAGACAACCTTAAACACTTTATAAGTTATGGGTGGACACGCAGAAGCCCACAAACGGTGCTTTGAACATTAATATCATCAATCAGGATTTTGGACCAGAAGCGTTTATCCCGTATTCTACAGAGAACTGCACAAATTATCAAGGAGGAGGATAACCACTGCACATTCAGACTCATATGAAATGCTTGTGATCATGGTTATGATTTTTCTTCACTGCATCTTCATTAAAATACATGCAAAAATCGAATGTAAATAAAAAACAGTTTGAAACACAAAATTTTACTCCCTGATTGCACATTAGAGAAGGAATCGATGACCATGCAATGTCATCGCCCACATAGCTGTTTCCACAAATAATGATTTTTTTTTTTAAAACACTTCAGTTTTTTCCTACATTTCAAGGAACCATGAACAAAATGCTTCTCAGCGCTGACAGCACTGCAAGGCTGGATGTTGGCGCAGCGGGCCCCTTTGTGCAGAAAATTACATGTTCTTCTTTCACTATGTCTTTGACTGAGGCACTGGTTTATATTTGGAGTTGATCACTGGGTGCTACACAGTGGCTGCCTGCTACTCCTAATACATATGATGGGTTTAATGCAATGGAGACAACTTTATCCTTCTCTAAAGAAAGACCTCAGCATTGAAATCATTAAAAAATGAGATTTAGATTCAGCTCCTTCTCCATGTTAGTGTCTAATATAAAGAAATGCTTAATGACAGCTAAGAAAAAATGTTGTGGCTTATTTAATGTTGTGGACTACGAGTTCAGGACATGAAACCAGATGGCTGATACTATGTACAGATTGTGAAGCGTGCTGTTCTACACTTCGACACCACTGGTTTAAATACACTGCTAAAAAAGGGAACACTTGATCATCGCAGTGTAACACAAAGTCAGTTAAACTTCTATGCTATCACCAGTGTTCTCTTCACACTGAGCCTCTGTGAGTCTGGACAGTTTACAGAGGCTGTGCCAAATGTTAAGATGCCTGTAACTTCATCTGTCATGAGAACAGGGCAACAGTGGCAGACCTACCAGTTCTGTTTTTTCTCTGGCAAATGCCAGTCAAGCTGGAAGGCACTGGTCTTTGAGCACAGGTCCCACTAAAGGGCATTCAGCCCTCACATGGCCCTCCTGGATTCTGTTTGGCCAGACACATGTACATTAATAGCCTGCTGGAGGTCATTTTGCAGGATTCTGGCAGTGCTCTTCTTGTTCTTCTTTGTCCATCTCTTCATGTTACAGCTCACCTCCTGGTTTATTCTCCACACTCTTGTACTGTGCTGGGAGACACAGCAAATCTTTTTTGTGATGGCAGGCCTGGATGTGTTTAATTTAGGAAAAACTGAATAAGCTGCTGACATTTGTCTTGTTTTTGCCTCTCCAGTGTATGCATTGTCATTTTCTTTTGCACCAAAGCAGGTGTAAAGGATTCAAAATGGTATGTGCTTCCTAACTGGACAGACTATGTAAACACATCCTGATTTAAATGTGAATAAATGGGATTCTTGAGTTATGTTTTTATGTAATGTAAAATTTTCAGCCTAACTTGAAACCATGTTTTGTTTCAATTGTCACCATGCAAGTGTCATCAATGTGTGACGTTTCATAAGGCAGGAAGGCCCTCTGGAAAAACATGTTGCCCAACCCTGGACTAGAGGCACGAGTAATGCATTGAATAGAGATATATGTAGGATATTTGAGTGTTATTACTGCAACAATAATAAGAACTAATAACTCGTTAAGGGGTGTTTCAATAGTGCAGGGGTTTATGTACTTGGCTAACAAACAAAAAGTCTCCAGTTTGATCCTGGGAGGAGACACAAATCCTTTGGAAGATATGATGGGACCTGATTATTCAAGACTTTGTATGTAAGGAGAAGGACTTTAAATTCAATGATAGATTCAACAGTGAACCACTAAAGATAAACTAATCTTCGTCTTTCGGATGCTTCCGCTAGGGGTCGTCAAAGCTCCATCTCTACCTAAGCCTAGCATCCTCTTCTGTCACGCAAGACTTTCTGGAGGCCCTGCTTCCCTACATCCATGAATCTTCTCTGTGATCTTTTTCATTTCTTCGTGCCTTCTGGGTCCATCTTCAAAATCCCCTTTTCAAAATATCCACTATCGCTCCTGTACACATGTCCAAGCTATCTCAGCCTTGCCTATCTAACTTTGTCTCCAAAATGCTCAACCTGAGCTGTTCCTCTGATATACTCATTTCTAACTTTGGCTCTCTGTCAAGAAATAAGAAAATCTAGTATAGAAGAAACATGATCTATCTTTCTTAACCCTGTCAGTACTCTCGCTGCAGCGTTTTGGATTAAGGGGAACATCAGTGCATCACTGAAGTCAAAGTGCATTGATTTTTTTTTAGCGTGTAATGCCTTTAAATATCCACAAAGGGGCAGAGTGGACCAGTTTAACTAAACAACAGTCGGGCTAACGATTAGAGATGGGGGTTGAATAGATACAGAGCATACAGAAAAGACGGAGAGGGTTGCAAAAGTCAATGAACAGACAGTGGGATTGTCCACTTCATTCAGTGAAAAGCAATTATGTCCCAGGCTCACAAGTGAGCAGAAACAGGTCCATTTGTAGCTATTTTTAACTCCCTGACGCCTCCAGTATTGTTTAATCATTCCAAAGTATTGAGTGTGCCCACTTTGGCCAATTAGGCCAAAACCCCCCAGTCTGTGTCACAGTCAAACTGGATAAACGACACGCGAGCGCAGTCTCATAAAGTAACCGCTTATTTAAACCAGCTAAAAGTCGTGTCCTGGATTGTTATCCCAACCTAGAAACCCCCCAAAGAATCCAAACAATGCGTTGTCTAATTGGGTGAAGGGTTGAGGGAAATCTGTCTGATTAGCCTTCTCCAACAGACGGGGATTAAGCTTTTGGTCTGTAATTATTATAAAGCATACGTCAGCAGACATCCACCCATTTCAGTGGAGCAGAGGGATCCTGCGAGGTGACTGTGCTCTCTCTCAGGCCAAGTCAGACGCGAGGACCCAAGAATAGGAGCAGTACTGGAGCAGGAACAGGAATATCCTCCTGAGTCAGTGCCACGACGCTGACAAACCACGCTCCCCGGCAGAGCTGCCTCTGCTCCGATAATCAGCATCCTATGCTATTCTGCTCAAGATGGCGGTGCAGGCAGCGGAGAAGGACGGAGTAGTGAGTATTTTGAAGGTTTTCGGGGAACCGATCCGGGGTTACGTGTGTTGGTATTTATTTTCTGTGCATGGGGGGCCTGTTAGTTGCGATTTAAGCGCACCGTTAGGTCGATTATCCGGCGCTTATTGTAAATGCGGAGCGCCGGGCGCAGCGCATTCAGAGCGTAGGGCGACTCCTCTTTCATCTGTGGCCGGGGAGGAAATGGGGAAATCCAATACGCTGTGGTGAAATGCACCGGCGGTGTGTGCTCTTCTAGGCCACCCAGCCGGTGCGCATTTCCATCGTAGTGCAAGATGGTGCCAAATGTGGGGCTCATTTATAATAACTCATGGCTCCCGGCAGGAACGCTGATAACAACATGACAGGTCTGCTGCCACCTCGTCATTGTTGTTGCACGCCGCGTACGAGGCCACACTCTTGTGCATATATTGAATGATAGGCCTGTAGCCTCTTGTTGTGCCTTTAACCTCAGCCATGCAAGTTGTATATCCTACCTGACAGAGCGATAAATGATACTTTGCATCCTGTGTCTTTTGTCACTGGTGTTGAAGAATGTGGAAGAAGACCACCTGAATGACTCGCTGGGGAACCCCGGCCTCATCTCACCTGACAAGGAGGATTTATCACGCCTCCTGGTATGAAATATTTAAACGATTTCCCGAGTGTCCTTGTTTGATGCTCGCTCCTGGCTGTGCGTAATAAATTCAATGTGTGCAATGCGTAGACGGTGCCATTCAGCGGGCGCATCCGGGGGGGCATGCGGCCGGGGAAGAAGATAATAGTGATGGGCATCGTGGACCTGGAGCCAGACAGGTAACATAACACCTCACAAAGGCATGCATGCACACACTCTTTATCTGGAGCCGTGTTTTTATCTC